>NW_026962317.1:0-81265 GCF_032445375.1 Bacillus rossius redtenbacheri
ATTAGGCAGGCAATTAGGCATTTAATTAGCAGGCAATAAATCAGTTAATTAGGCAGTTAATTAGGCAGGCAATTAAGCAGTTATTAGGCAGGCAATTTAGCAGGTAATTAGGCAGGCATTAGGCAGGCAATTAGGCAGGAAATTAGGCAGATAATTAGGCAGGCAATTAGGCATTTAATTAGCAGGCAATGAAGCAGTTAATAAGGCAGTTAATAAGGCAGGCAATTAAGCAGTTAATTAGGCAGGCAGGCAATTTAGCAGGTAATTAGGCAGGCAATTAGGCAGGAAATTAGGCAGGCAATTAGGCAGATAATTAAGCAGGCAATTAGGCAGAAAATTTGGCAGGCAATTAGGCAGGCAATTAGGCAGTCAATTAGGCAGGCAAATAGGCAGATAATTAGGCAGGCAATAAGAAAGGTAATTCAGGAGGTAATTAGGCAGGCAATTAGGCAGGCAATAATGCAGTTTATTAGGCAGGCAATTAGGCAGGCAATTTGGCAGGCAATAAGGCAGTTAATTAGGCAAGCAATTAGGCAGGCAGATAATAAGGGAGGCAATTAAGCAGGCAATTAGGCAGTTAATTAGGCAGGCAATGAGGCAGGCTATTAGGCAGTTAATTAGGAAGGCAATTAGGCAGTTAATTAGGCAAGCAATTAGGCAGGCAGGCAATTAGGCAGGCAATTAGGCAGGCAATTAGGCAGTTAATTAAGCAGGCATATAGGCAGGCAATTAGGCAGTTAATAAGTCAGGCAATTATGTAGGCAGTTGGGTAGGCAATTAGGCAGGCAATAAGGCAGTTAGTAAGGCAGGCAATTAGGAAGGCAATAAGGCAGGCAAATATACAGGCATATTGACAGCCAATTAGGCAGGCAATTAGGCAGTTAATTAGGCAGATAATTAGGCAGGAAATTTGGCAGGCAATTAGGCAGGCAAATAGGCACGCAACCAATTAGCCAGGCAATTAGGCAGGCAATTAGGCAGTTAACAAGGCAGGCAGTGAGGCAGGCAATTAGGCAGTTAATTAGGAAGGCCATAAGGCAGTTAATTAGGCAGGCAATTAAGCAAGGAATAAGGCAGTTAATTAGGCAGGCAATTAGACAGATGATTACGCAGGCAATTAGGCAGGCAATAAGGCAGTAAATTAGGCAAGCAATTACGCAGCTAATTAGGCAGGCAATTAAGCAGGCAATTAAGCATGCAATTAGGCAGTTAATTAGGCAAGCAATTAGGCAGGAAGGCACTTAGGCAGGCAATTAGGCAGACAATTAAGCAGTTAATTATGCAGGCAGGCAATTTGGCAGGTAACTTTGCAGGCAAAAAGGCAGGCAATTGACAGGCAATTTGGCAGGCAATTATGTAGGCATTTAGAAAGTTATTTAGGCAGTCAATAAGGCAGTCAATTAGGCAGTTAAGTAGGCAGGCCATTAGGCAGTTTATAAGGCAAGCAATTAGGCAGGCAATTAAGAAGGTAATTAGGCAAGCAATTAGGTAGGCAATTAGGAAGGCAGGCAATTAGGCAGGCAATTAAGAAGTTAATTAGGCAGGCAATTTGGCATGTAATAAGGCAGGCAATTAGGCAGGCAATTAGCTGGCAATTAGGCAGGCAATTAGGCAGTTTATAGGGCAGGCAATTACGCAGGCAATTAGGCAGTTAATTATGCAGGCAATTAGGCAATTAATTAGACAGGCAATAAGGCAGGTAATTAGGCAATCAATTAGGCAGAGAATAAGGCAGGCAATAAGGCAGGCAGGCAATCAGGCAGGAAATTAGGCATCAATTAGGCAGGCAATTAGTTAGGCTATTAGGCAAGCAATTAGGCAGTCAATTAAACAGTCAGGTAATTAGGCACGCAATTAGGTAGGCAGGCAATTAGGCAGTTGATTAGACAGGCAGGCAATTAGGCAGGTAAATAGATTAGGCAGGCAATTAGTCAGGCTATTAAGCAGGCAATTAGACAGGCAGACAATTAGGCAGGTAGGTTGTTAGTCAGGCAATTAGTCAGGCAATTAAGCAGGCAATTAGATAGGCAGGCAATTTGGCAGGCAGGCAATTGGATAGGCAGGCAATTTGGCAGGCAATTAGGCAGACAAATAGGCAGTTAGTCAGGCAGGCAATTAGGCAGGCAATAAGGCAGGCACTTCGGCAGGTAATTAGGCAATCAAGAAATATGGCAGGCAATTAGGCAGTTAATTAGGCAGGCAAATAGGCAGATAATTAGGCAGAGAATAAGGCAGGCAATTAGGCAGGCAATTAGGCAGGCAATAAGGCAGATAATTAGGCAGAGAATAAGGCAGGCAATCAGGCAGGAAATTAGGCATCAATTAGGCAGGAAATTAGGCAGGCAATTAGGCAGGTTATTAGGCAAGCAATTAGGCAGGCAATTAGGTAGGCAGGCAATTAGGCAGGCAGGCAATTAGGCAGGCAATTAAGAAGTAAATTAAGCAGGCAGGCAATTTGGCATGTAATAAGGCAGGCAATTAGGCACGCAATTAGGCAGGCAATTAGGCAGTCAATTACACAGTCAGGCAATTAGGCACGCAATTAGGTAGGCAGGCAATTAGGCAGTTAATTAGACAGGCAGTCAATTAAGCAGGTAAATAAATAAGGCAAGCAATTAGTCAAGCTATTAAGCAGGCAATTAGACAGGCAGACAATTAGGCAGGTAGGTAATTAGTCAGGCAATTAGGCAGGCAATTAAGCAGGCAATTAGATAGGCAGGCATATTGGCAGGCAATAATGCAGGCAATTAGGCAAGCATTTAGGCAGTTAATTAGGCAGGCAATTAGGCAGTCAATGAAGCAGGCAATTAGGCAGTTAATTAGGCAGGCAATTAGGCAGTTATTTAGGCAGGCAGGCAATTTGGCAAGTAATTTTGCAGGCAATTAGGCATTTAATTAGCAGGCAATAAAGCGGTTAATTAGGCAGTTAATTAGGCAGGCAATTAAGCAGTTTATTAGCCAGGCAGGCAATTTAGCAGGTAATTAGGCAGGCAATTAGGCAGTTAATAAGGCAGGCAATTAGGCAGAAAATTTGGAAGCAATTAGGCAGGCAATTAGGCTGGCAATTAGGCAGGCAATTGGGCAGTTAATTAGGCAGGCTATTAGGCAATCAAGCAATATGGCAGGCAATTAAGCAGTTAATTAGGCAGGCAAATAGGCAGATAATTAGGCAGGCAATAAGTCAGGCAATTAAGCAGGCATTTAGACAGGTAGGCAATTTGGCAGGCAATTCGGTAGGCAATTAAGCAGGCAATTGGGCAGGCAATAAGGCAGTTAATTAGACAGGCAATTAAGCAGGCAAATAGGCAGGCAATTAGGCAGTTAATAAGTCAGGCAATTAGGTAGGCAGTTGGGTAGGCAGTTAGGCAGGCAATAAGGCAGTTAATTAGGCACGCAATTAGGCAGGCAATTAGGAAGGCAATAAGGCAAGCATATAGGCAGGCATATTGACAGCCAATTAGGCAGGCAATTATGCAGGCAATTAAGCAGGCAATTAGGCAATTAATTTTGCTAACAATTAGGCAGGCAGGCAATTAGGCAGGCAGATAATAAGGGAGGCAATTAAGCAGTTAATTAGGCAGGCATGCAATTTGGCAGGTAATAAGGCAGGCAATAAGGAAAGCAATTAAGCAGGCAATTAGGCAGGCAATTAAGCAGATAATTAAGCACATAATTAGGCAGGCAATAAGGCAGGCAATAAGGTAGTTAATTAGGCAAGCAAATAGGCAGGCAATTAGGCAGGCAATTAAGTAGTTAATTATGCAGGTAATTATGCAAGCAATTAGTTAGATAAATAGGCAGGCAATAAAGCAGTTAATTAGGCCCGCAATAAGGCAGGCAATTAATAATGTAATTAGGCAGGCAGGCAATTAGGCAGGCAATTAAGCAGTTAATTAGGCAAGCAGGCAATTGGGCAGGTAATAAGGCAGGCAATTAGATAAGCAGGCAATTTGGCATGCAGGCAATAAGGCAGGCAATTAGGCAAGCAATTAGGCAGACAAATAGGCAGTTAGTCAGGCAGGCAATTAGGCAGGCAGTTAGGCAGGCAATAAGGGAGGTAATTAGGCAATCAAGCAATATGGCAGGCAATTAGGAAGTTAATTAGGCATGCAAATAGGCAGATAATTAGGCAGGCAATTAGGCATCTAATTAAAAAGGCAATTAGGCATTTAATTAGCAGGCAATAAAGCAGTTAATTAGGCAGTTAATTAGGCAGGCAATTAAGCAGTTGATTAGGCAGGCAATTAGGCAGGCAATTAGGCAGGCAATTAGGCAGAAAATTAGGCAGATAATTAGGCAGGCAATTAGGCATTTAATTAGCTGGCAATGAAGCAGTTAATTAGGCATTTAATTAGGCAGGCAATTAAGCAGTTAATTAGGCAGGCAGGCAATTTAGCAGGTAATTAGGCAGGCAATTAGGCAAGCAATTAGGCAGGCAATTAGGCAGGCAATTAGGCAGGCAATTAGTCAGATAATTAAGTGGGCAAATAGGCAGAAAATTTGGCAGGCAATTAGGCAGTTAATTAGGAAAGCAATTAGGCAGTCAATTAGGCAGGCAATTAGGCAGTCAATTAGGCAATCAATCAATATGGCAGGCATTTAGGCAGGTAATTAGGCAGGCAATTAGGCAGATAATTAGCAGGTAATAAGAAAGGTAATTAGGCAGGTAATTAGGCAGGCAACTAGGCAGGCAATAAGGCAGTTTATTAGGCAAGCAATTAGGCAGGCAATTAGGCAGACAATTAGACAGGCAATTAGGCATTTAATTAGCAGGCAATGAAGCAGTTAATTAGGCAGTTAATTAGGCAGGCAATTAAGCAGTTAATTAGGCAGGCAGGCAATTTAGCAGGTAATTAGGCAGGCAATAAGGCAGTTGATTGGGTAAGCAATTAGGCAGGCAATTAGGCAGTCAATTAAACAGGCAAGCAATTAGGCACGCAATTAGGCAGTCAGGCAATTAGGCGGATAATTAGGCAGGCAGGGAATTGGACAGGCAAAATGCCAGACAATTAAGCAGGCAATTAGGAAGGCAATTAAGCAGGCAATTAGACAATCAATAAGCAGGCAATTAGGCAATTAATTCGGCAGGCAATTAGGCATTTAATTAGGCAGTAAATTAGGCAGGCAAATAGGCAGGCAGTTAGGCAGTAATTAAGAAGGCAATTAGGCATTTACTTAGGCAGGCAATTAGGCATTTAATTAGCAGGCAATAAAGCAGTTAATTAGGCAGTTAATTAGGCAGGCAATTAAGCAGTTTATAAGCCAGGCAGGCAATTTAGCAGGTAATTAGGCAGGCAATTAGGCATTTAATAAGGCAGGCAATTAGGCAGAAAATTTGGAAGCAATTAGGCAGGCAATTAGGCTGGCAATTATGCAGGCAATTGGGCAGTTAATTAGGCAGGCTATTAGGCAATCAAGCAATATGGCAGGCAATTAAGCAGTTAATTAGGCAGGCAAATAGGCAGATAATTAGGCAGGCAATAAGTCAGGCAATTAAGCAGGCATTTAGACAGGTAGGCAATTTGGCAGGCAATTCGGTAGGCAATTAAGCAGGCAATTGGGCAGGCAATAAGGCAGTTAATTAGACAGGCAATTAAGCAGGCAAATAGGCAGGCAATTAGGCAGTTAATAAGTCAGGCAATTAGGTAGGCAGTTGGGTAGGCAGTAAGGCAGGCAATAAGGCAGTTAATTAGGCAGGCAATTAGGCAGGCAATTAGGAAGGCAATAAGGCAGGCAAATAGGCAGGCATATTGACAGCCAATTAGGCAGGCAATTAGGAAGTTAATTAGGCAGATGATTAGGCAGGAAATTTGGCAGGCAATAAGGCAGGCAAATAGGCAGGCAACTAATTAGCCAGGCAATTAGGCAGGCAATTAGGCAGGCAATTAAGCAGGCAATTAGGCAATTAATTAGGCAAGCAATTAGGCAGGCAGGCAATTAGGCAGGCAGATAATAAGGGAGGCAATTAAGCAGTTAATTAGGCAGGCATGCAATTTGGCAGGTAATAAGGCAGGCAATAAGGAAAGCAATTAAGCAGGCAATTAGGCAGGCAATTAGGCAGGCAATTAAGCAGATAATTAAGCACATAATTAGGCAGGCAATAAGGCAGGCAATTTAGTAGTTAATTAGTCATGCAAATAGGCAGGCAATTAGGCAGGCAATTAGGTAGTTAATTAGGCAGGCAATTATGCAGGTAATTAGGCAAGCAATTAGTTAGATAAATAGGCAGGCAATGAAGCAGTTAATTAGGCCCGCAATAAGGCAGGCAATTAATAATGTAATTAGGCAGGCAGGCAATTAGGCAGGCAATTAAGCAGTTAATTAGGCAAGCAGGCAATTGGGCAGGTAATAAGGCAGGCAATTAGATAGGCAGGCAATTTGGCATGCAGGCAATTAGGCAGTTAATTAGGCATGCAAATAGGCAGATAATTAGGCAGGCAATTAGGCAGTTATTTAGGCAGGCAGGCAATTTGGCAAGTAATTTTGCAGGCAATTAGGCATTTAATTAGCAGGCAATAAAGCGGTTAATTAGGCAGTTAATTAGGCAGGCAATTAAGCAGTTTATTAGCCAGGCAGGCAATTTAGCAGGTAATTAGGCAGGCAATTAGGCAGTTAATAAGGCAGGCAATTAGGCAGAAAATTTGGAAGCAATTAGGCAGGCAATTAGGCTGGCAATTAGGCAGGCAATTGGGCAGTTAATTAGGCAGGCTATTAGGCAATCAAGCAATATGGCAGGCAATTAAGCAGTTAATTAGGCAGGCAAATAGGCAGATAATTAGGCAGGCAATAAGTCAGGCAATTAAGCAGGCATTTAGACAGGTAGGCAATTTGGCAGGCAATTCGGTAGGCAATTAAGCAGGCAATTGGGCAGGCAATAAGGCAGTTAATTAGACAGGCAATTAAGCAGGCAAATAGGCAGGCAATTAGGCAGTTAATAAGTCAGGCAATTAGGTAGGCAGTTGGGTAGGCAGTTAGGCAGGCAATAAGGCAGTTAATTAGGCACGCAATTAGGCAGGCAATTAGGAAGGCAATAAGGCAGGCATATAGGCAGGCATATTGACAGCCAATTAGGCAGGCAATTATGCAGGCAATTAAGCAGGCAATTAGGCAATTAATTTTGCTAACAATTAGGCAGGCAGGCAATTAGGCAGGCAGATAATAAGGGAGGCAATTAAGCAGTTAATTAGGCAGGCATGCAATTTGGCAGGTAATAAGGCAGGCAATAAGGAAAGCAATTAAGCAGGCAATTAGGCAGGCAATTAAGCAGATAATTAAGCACATAATTAGGCAGGCAATAAGGCAGGCAATTAGGTAGTTAATTAGGCAAGCAAATAGGCAGGCAATTAGGCAGGCAATTAAGTAGTTAATTATGCAGGTAATTATGCAAGCAATTAGTTAGATAAATAGGCAGGCAATAAAGCAGTTAATTAGGCCCGCAATAAGGCAGGCAATTAATAATGTAATTAGGCAGGCAGGCAATTAGGCAGGCAATTAAGCAGTTAATTAGGCAAGCAGGCAATTGGGCAGGTAATAAGGCAGGCAATTAGATAAGCAGGCAATTTGGCATGCAGGCAATAAGGCAGGCAATTAGGCAAGCAATTAGGCAGACAAATAGGCAGTTAGTCAGGCAGGCAATTAGGCAGGCAGTTAGGCAGGCAATAAGGGAGGTAATTAGGCAATCAAGCAATATGGCAGGCAATTAGGAAGTTAATTAGGCATGCAAATAGGCAGATAATTAGGCAGGCAATTAGGCATCTAATTAAAAAGGCAATTAGGCATTTAATTAGCAGGCAATAAAGCAGTTAATTAGGCAGTTAATTAGGCAGGCAATTAAGCAGTTGATTAGGCAGGCAATTAGGCAGGCAATTAGGCAGAAAATTAGGCAGATAATTAGGCAGGCAATTAGGCATTTAATTAGCTGGCAATGAAGCAGTTAATTAGGCATTTAATTAGGCAGGCAATTAAGCAGTTAATTAGGCAGGCAGGCAATTTAGCAGGTAATTAGGCAGGCAATTAGGCAAGCAATTAGGCAGGCAATTAGGCAGGCAATTAGGCAGGCAATTAGTCAGATAATTAAGTGGGCAAATAGGCAGAAAATTTGGCAGGCAATTAGGCAGTTAATTAGGAAAGCAATTAGGCAGTCAATTAGGCAGGCAATTAGGCAGTCAATTAGGCAATCAATCAATATGGCAGGCATTTAGGCAGGTAATTAGGCAGGCAATTAGGCAGATAATTAGCAGGTAATAAGAAAGGTAATTAGGCAGGTAATTAGGCAGGCAACTAGGCAGGCAATAAGGCAGTTTATTAGGCAAGCAATTAGGCAGGCAATTAGGCAGACAATTAGACAGGCAATTAGGCATTTAATTAGCAGGCAATGAAGCAGTTAATTAGGCAGTTAATTAGGCAGGCAATTAAGCAGTTAATTAGGCAGGCAGGCAATTTAGCAGGTAATTAGGCAGGCAATAAGGCAGTTGATTGGGTAAGCAATTAGGCAGGCAATTAGGCAGTCAATTAAACAGGCAAGCAATTAGGCACGCAATTAGGCAGTCAGGCAATTAGGCGGATAATTAGGCAGGCAGGGAATTGGACAGGCAAAATGCCAGACAATTAAGCAGGCAATTAGGAAGGCAATTAAGCAGGCAATTAGACAATCAATAAGCAGGCAATTAGGCAATTAATTCGGCAGGCAATTAGGCATTTAATTAGGCAGTAAATTAGGCAGGCAAATAGGCAGGCAGTTAGGCAGTAATTAAGAAGGCAATTAGGCATTTACTTAGGCAGGCAATTAGGCATTTAATTAGCAGGCAATAAAGCAGTTAATTAGGCAGTTAATTAGGCAGGCAATTAAGCAGTTTATAAGCCAGGCAGGCAATTTAGCAGGTAATTAGGCAGGCAATTAGGCATTTAATAAGGCAGGCAATTAGGCAGAAAATTTGGAAGCAATTAGGCAGGCAATTAGGCTGGCAATTATGCAGGCAATTGGGCAGTTAATTAGGCAGGCTATTAGGCAATCAAGCAATATGGCAGGCAATTAAGCAGTTAATTAGGCAGGCAAATAGGCAGATAATTAGGCAGGCAATAAGTCAGGCAATTAAGCAGGCATTTAGACAGGTAGGCAATTTGGCAGGCAATTCGGTAGGCAATTAAGCAGGCAATTGGGCAGGCAATAAGGCAGTTAATTAGACAGGCAATTAAGCAGGCAAATAGGCAGGCAATTAGGCAGTTAATAAGTCAGGCAATTAGGTAGGCAGTTGGGTAGGCAGTAAGGCAGGCAATAAGGCAGTTAATTAGGCAGGCAATTAGGCAGGCAATTAGGAAGGCAATAAGGCAGGCAAATAGGCAGGCATATTGACAGCCAATTAGGCAGGCAATTAGGAAGATAATTAGGCAGATGATTAGGCAGGAAATTTGGCAGGCAATAAGGCAGGCAAATAGGCAGGCAACTAATTAGCCAGGTAATTAGGCAGGCAATTAGGCAGGCAATTAAGCAGGCAATTAGGCAATTAATTAGGCAAGCAATTAGGCAGGCAGGCAATTAGGCAGGCAGATAATAAGGGAGGCAATTAAGCAGTTAATTAGGCAGGCATGCAATTTGGCAGGTAATAAGGCAGGCAATAAGGAAAGCAATTAAGCAGGCAATTAGGCAGGCAATTAGGCAGGCAATTAAGCAGATAATTAAGCACATAATTAGGCAGGCAATAAGGCAGGCAATTAGGTAGTTAATTAGTCATGCAAATAGGCAGGCAATTAGGCAGGCAATTAGGTAGTTAATTAGGCAGGCAATTATGCAGGTAATTAGGCAAGCAATTAGTTAGATAAATAGGCAGGCAATGAAGCAGTTAATTAGGCCCGCAATAAGGCAGGCAATTAATAATGTAATTAGGCAGGCAGGCAATTAGGCAGGCAATTAAGCAGTTAATTAGGCAAGCAGGCAATTGGGCAGGTAATAAGGCAGGCAATTAGATAGGCAGGCAATTTGGCATGCAGGCAATTAGGCAGTTAATTAGGCATGCAAATAGGCAGATAATTAGGCAGGCAATTAGGCATTTAATTAGGCAGGCAATTAGGCATTTAATTAGCAGGCAATAAATCAGTTAATTAGGCAGTTAATTAGGCAGGCAATTAAGCAGTTGATTAGGCAGGCAATTTAGCAGGTAATTAGGCAGGCATTAGGCAGGCAATTAGGCAGGAAATTAGGCAGATAATTAGGCAGGCAATTAGGCATTTAATTAGCAGGCAATGAAGCAGTTAATAAGGCAGGCAATTAAGCAGTTAATTAGGCAGTTAATTAGGCAGGCAATTAAGCAGTTTATAAGCCAGGCAGGCAATTTAGCAGGTAATTAAGCAGGCAATTAGGAATTTAATAAAGCAGGCAATTAGGCAGAAAATTTGGAAGCAATTAGGCAGGCAATTAGGCAGAAAATTTGGAAGCAATTAGGCAGGCAATTAGGCTGGCAATTATGCAGGCAATTGGGCAGTTAATTAGGCAGGCTATTAGGCAATCAAGCAATATGGCAGGCAATTAAGCAGTTAATTAGGCAGGCAAATAGGCAGATAATTAGGCAGGCAATAAGTCAGGCAATTAAGCAGGCAAATAGGCAGGCAATTAGGCAGTTAATAAGTCAGGCAATTAGGTAGGCAGTTAGGTAGGCAGTTAGGCAGGCAATAAGGCAGTTAATTAGGCAGGCAATTAGGCAGGCAATTAGGAAGGCAATAAGGTAGGCAAATAGGCAGGCATATTGACAGCCAATTAGGTAGGCAATTAGGAAGTTAATTAGGCAGGAAATTTGGCAGGCAATAAGGCAGGCAAATAGGCAGGCAACTAATTAGCCAGGCAATTAGGCAGGCAATTAGGCAGGCAATTAAGCAGGCAATTAGGCAATTAATTAGGCAAGCAATTAGGCAGGCAGGCAATTAGGCAGCCAGATAATAAGGGAGGCAATTAAGCAGTTAATTAGGCAGGCATGCAATTTGGCAGGTAATAAGGCAGGCAATAAGGAAAGCAATTAAGCAGGCAATTAGGCAGGCAATAAGGCAGGCAAATAGGTAGTTAATTAGTCAAGCAAATAGGCAGGCAATAAGGCAGGCAATTAGGTAGTTAATTAGTCAAGCAAATAGGCAGGCAATTAGGCAGGCAATTAGGTAGTTAATTACGCAGGCAATTATGCAGGTAATTAGGCAAGCAATTAGTTAGATAAATAGGCAGGCAATGAAGCAGTTAATTAGGCCCGCAATAAGGCAGGCAATTAATAATGTAATTTGGCAGGCAGGCAATTAAGCAGTTAATTAGGCAAGCAGGCATATGGGCAGGTAATAAGGCAGGCAATTAGATAGGCAGGCAATTTGGCATGCAGGCAATAAGGCAGGCAATTAGGCAGTTAATTAGGCATGCAAATAGGCAGATAATTAGGCAGGCAATTAGGCATTTAATTAGGCAGGCAATTAGGCATTTAATTAGCAGGCAATAAATCAGTTAATTAGGCAGTTAATTAGGCAGGCAATTAAGCAGTTGATTAGGCAGGCAATTTAGCAGGTAATTAGGCAGGCATTAGGCAGGCAATTAGGCAGGAAATTAGGCAGATAATTAGGCAGGCAATTAGGCATTTAATTAGCAGGCAATGAAGCAGTTAATAAGGCAGTTAATAAGGCAGGCAATTAAGCAGTTAATTAGGCAGGCAGGCAATTTAGCAGGTAATTAGGCAGGCATTTAGGCAGGAAATTAGGCAGGCAATTAGGCAGATAATTAAGCAGGCAATTAGGCAGAAAATTTGGCAGGCAATTAGGCAGGCAATTAGGCAGTCAATTAGGCAGGCAATTATGCAGTCAATTAGTTAATCAAGCAATATGGCAGGCATTTAGGCAGGTAATTAGGCAGGCAAATAGGCAGATAATTAGGCAGGCAATAAGAAAGGTAATTCAGGAGGTAATTAGGCAGGCAATTAGGCAGGCAATAATGCAGTTTATTAGGCAGGCAATTAGGCAGGCAATTTGGCAGGCAATAAGGCAGTTAATTAGGCAAGCAATTAGGCAGGCAGATAATAAGGGAGGCAATTAAGCAGGCAATTAGGCAGTTAATTAGGCAGGCAATGAGGCAGGCTATTAGGCAGTTAATTAGGAAGGCAATTAGGCAGTTAATTAGGCAAGCAATTAGGCAGGCAGGCAATTAGGCAGGCAATTAGGCAGGCAATTAGGCAGTTAATTAAGCAGGCAAATAGGCAGGCAATTAGGCAGTTAATAAGTCAGGCAATTATGTAGGCAGTTGGGTAGGCAATTAGGCAGGCAATAAGGCAGTTAGTAAGGCAGGCAATTAGGAAGGCAATAAGGCAGGCAAATATACAGGCATATTGACAGCCAATTAGGCAGGCAATTAGGCAGTTAATTAGGCAGATAATTAGGCAGGAAATTTGGCAGGCAATTAGGCAGGCAAATAGGCACGCAACCAATTAGCCAGGCAATTAGGCAGGCAATTAGGCAGTTAACAAGGCAGGCAGTGAGGCAGGCAATTAGGCAGTTAATTAGGAAGGCCATAAGGCAGTTAATTAGGCAGGCAATTAAGCAAGGAATAAGGCAGTTAATTAGGCAGGCAATTAGACAGATGATTATGCAGGCAATTAGGCAGGCAATAAGGCAGTAAATTAGGCAAGCAATTACGCAGCTAATTAGGCAGGCAATTAAGCAGGCAATTAAGCATGCAATTAGGCAGTTAATTAGGCAAGCAATTAGGCAGGAAGGCACTTAGGCAGGCAATTTGGCAGACAATTAAGCAGTTAATTAAGCAGGCAGCCAATTTGGCAGTTAACTTTGCAGGCAAAAAGGCAGGCAATTGACAGGCAATTTGGCAGGCAATTAGGTAGGCATTTAGAAAGTTAATTAGGCAGTCAATAAGGCAGTCAATTAGGCAGTTAAGTAGGCAGGCCATTAGGCAGTTTATAAGGCAAGCAATTAGGCAGGCAATTAAGAAGGTAATTAGGCAAGCAATTAGGTAGGCAATTAGGAAGGCAGGCAATTAGGCAGGCAATTAAGAAGTTAATTAGGCAGGCAATTTGGCATGTAATAAGGCAGGCAATTAGGCAGGCAATTAGCTGGCAATTAGGCAGGCAATTAGGCAGTTTATAGGGCAGGCAATTAGGCAGGCAATTAGGCAGTTAATTATGCAGGCAATTAGGCAATTAATTAGACAGGCAATAAGGCAGGTAATTAGGCAATCAATTAGGCAGAGAATTAGGCAGGCAATAAGGCAGGCAGGCAATCAGGCAGGAAATTAGGCATCAATTAGGCAGGCAATTAGTTAGGCTATTAGGCAAGCAATTAGGCAGTCAATTAAACAGTCAGGTAATTAGGCACGCAATTAGGTAGGCAAGCAATTAGGCAGTTTATTAGACAGGCAGGTAATTAGGCAGGTAAATAAATTAGGCAGGCAATTAGTCAGGCTATTAAGCAGGCAATTAGACAGGCAGACAATTAGGCAGGTAGGTTGTTAGTCAGGCAATTAGTCAGGCAATTAAGCAGGCAATTAGATAGGCAGGCAATTTGGCAGGCAGGCAATTGGATAGGCAGGCAATTTGGCAGGCAATTAGGCAGACAAATAGGCAGTTAGTCAGGCAGGCAATTAGGCAGGCAATAAGGCAGGCACTTCGGCAGGTAATTAGGCAATCAAGAAATATGGCAGGCAATTAGGCAGTTAATTAGGCAGGCAAATAGGCAGATAATTAGGCAGAGAATAAGGCAGGCAATTAGGCAGGCAATTAGGCAGGCAATAAGGCAGATAATTAGGCAGAGAATAAGGCAGGCAATCAGGCAGGAAATTAGGCATCAATTAGGCAGGCAATTAGTTAGGCTATTAGGCAAGCAATTAGGCAGTCAATTAAACAGTCAGGTAATTAGGCACGCAATTAGGTAGGCAGGCAATTAGGTAGTTGATTAGACAGGCAGGCAATTAGGCAGGTAAATAAATTAGGCAGGATATTAGTCAGGCTATTAAGCAGGCAATTAGACAGGCAGACAATTAGGCAGGTAGGTAATTAGTCAGGCAATTAGGCAGGCAATAAAGCAGGCAATTAGATAGGCATGCAATTTGGCAGGCAGGCAATAAGGCAGGCAATTAGGCAAGCAATTAGGCAGACAAATAGGCAGTTAGTCAGGCAGGCAATTAGGCAGGCAATTAGGCAGGTAATTAGGCAATCAAGCAATATGGCATGCCATTAGGCAGTTAATTAGGCAAGCAATTAGGCAGGAAATTAGGCAGGCAATTAGGCAGGTTATTAGGCAAGCAATTAGGCAGGCAATTAGGTAGGCAGGCAATTAGGCAGGCAGGCAATTAGGCAGGCAATTAAGAAGTAAATTAAGCAGGCAGGCAATTTGGCATGTAATAAGGCAGGCAATTAGGCACGCAATTAGGCAGGCAATTAGGCAGTCAATTACACAGTCAGGCAATTAGGCACGCAATTAGGTAGGCAGGCAATTAGGCAGTTAATTAGACAGGCAGTCAATTAAGCAGGTAAATAAATAAGGCAAGCAATTAGTCAAGCTATTAAGCAGGCAATTAGACAGGCAGACAATTAGGCAGGTAGGTAATTAGTCAGGCAATTAGGCAGGCAATTAAGCAGGCAATTAGATAGGCAGGCATATTGGCAGGCAATAATGCAGGCAATTAGGCAAGCATTTAGGCAGTTAATTAGGCAGGCAATTAGGCAGGCAATGAAGCAGGCAATTAGGCAGTTAATTAGGCAGGCAATTAGGCAGGCAATGAGGCAGGCAATTAGGCAGATAATTCGGCAGGCAAGTGGGCTGGCAATTAGGCATGCAATTAGGCAGATAATTAGGCAGGCAATTAGGCATTTAATTAGCAGGCAATAAAGCAGTTAATTAGGCAGTTAATTAGGCAGGCAATTAAGCAGTTAATTAGGCGGGCAATTTAGAAGGCAATTAGGCAGGCAATTAAAAGGGCAGGCAATAAGGCAGGAAATTAGGCAGATAATTAGGCAGGCAATAAGGCATTTAATTAGCAGGCAATAAATCAGCTAATTAGGCAGGCAATTAGGCAGTTAATTAGGCAGGCAATTAGGCAGATGATTACGCAGGCAATTAGACAGGCAATAAAGCAGTTAATTAGGCAGGCAGGCAATTTGGCAGGTAATTTGGCAGGCAATGAGGCAGGCAATTAGGTAGGTAGGTAATTAGACAGGCAATTAGGCAGTTCATTAGGCAGGCAGGCAATTTGGCAGGCAATTAGGCAGTTAATTAGGCAAGCAATTGGGCAGTCAATTAGGCAGGCAATTAGGCAGTCAATTAGGCAATCAAGCAATATGGCAGGCATTTAGGCAGGTAATTAGGCAGGCAAATAGGCAGATAATTAGCAGGCAATAAGAAAGGTAATTAGGCAGGCAATTAGGCAGGCAATAAGGCAGTTTATTAGGCAAGCAATTAGGCAGGCAATTAGGCAGACAATTAAGCAGGCAATTAGGCATTTAATTAGCAGGCAATGAAGCAGTTAATTAGGCAGTTAATTAGGCAGGCAATTAAGCAGTTAATTAGGCAGGCAGGCAATTTAGCAGGTAATTAGGCAGGCAATTAGGCAGTCAATTAAACAGGCAAGCAATTAGGCACGCAACTAGGTAGGCAGGCAATTAGGCAGTCACGCAATTAGGCAGTCAGGCAATTAGGCGTTTAATTAGGAAGGCAGGGAATTGGACAGGCAAAATGCCAGACAATTAAGCAGGAAATTAGGAAGGCAATTATGCAGGCAATTAGCCAATCAATAAGCAGGCAATTAGGCAATTAATTCGGCAGGCAATTAGGCATTTAATTAGGCAGTAAATTAGGCAGGCAAATAGGCAGGCAGTTAGGCAGTAATTAAGAAGGCAATTAGGCATTTACTTAGGCAGGCAATTAGGCATTTACTTAGGCAGGCAATTAGGCATTTAATTAGCAGGCAATAAAGCAGTTAATTAGGCAGTTAATCAGGCAGGCAATTAAGCAGTTTATAAGCCAGGCAGGCAATTTAGCAGGTAATTAGGCAGGCAATTAGGCAGTTAATAAGGCAGGCAATTAGGCAGAAAATTTGGAAGCAATTAGGCAGGCAATTAGGCTGGCAATAAGGCAGGCAATTGGGCAGTTAATTAGGTAGGCTATTAGGCAATCAAGCAATATGGCAGGCAATTAAGCAGTTAATTAGGCAGGCAAATAGGCAGATAATTAAGCAGGCAATAAGTCAGGCAATTAAGCAGGCATTTAGACAGGTAGGCAATTTGGCAGGCAATTCGGTAGGAAATTAAGCAGGCAATTGGGCAGGCAATAAGGCAGTTAATTAGACAGGCAATTAAGAAGGCAAATAGGCAGGCAATTAGGCAGTTAATAAGTCAGGCAATTAGGTAGGCAGTTGGGTAGGCAGTTAGGCATGCAATAAAGCAGTTAATTAGGCAGGCAATTAGGCAGGCAATTAGGAAGGCAAATAGGCAGGCATATTGACAGCCAATTAGGCAGGCAATTAGGAAGTTAATTAGGCAGATGATTAGGCAGGAAATTTGGCAGGCAATAAGGCAGGCAAATAGGCAGGCAACTAATTAGCCAGGCAATTAAGCAGGCAATTAGGCAAGCAATTAAGCAGGCAATTAGGCAATTAATTAGGCAAGCAATTAGGCAGGCAGGCAATTAGGCAGGCAGATAATAAGGGAGGCAATTAAGCAGTTAATTAGGCAGGCATGCAATTTGGCAGGTAATAATGCAGGCAATAAGGAAAGCAATTAAGCAGGAAATTAGGCAGGCAATTAAGCAGATAATTATGCACATAATTAGGCAGGCAATAAGTCAGGCAATTAGGTAGTTAATTAGTCAAGCAAATAGGCAGGCAATTAGGCAGGCAATTAGGTAGTTAATTAGGCAGGCAATTATGCAGGTAATTAGGCAAGCAATTAGTTAGATAAATAGGCAGGCAATGAAGCAGTTAATTAGGCCCGCAATAAGACAGGCAATTAATAATGTAATTAGGCAGGCAGGCAATTAGGCAGGCAATTAAGCAGTTAATTAGGCAAGCAGGCAATTGGGCAGGTAATAAGGCAGGCAATTAGATAGGCAGGCAATTTGGCATGCAGGCAATAAGGCAGGCAATTAGGCAGTTAATTAGGCATGCAAATAGGCAGATAATTAGGCAGGCAATTAGGCAGGCAATTAGGCAGGCAATTAGGCAGCTATTTAGGCAGTTAGTTGGACCTTGCAATTAGGCAGTTTATTAAGCAGGCAATTAGGCAGGCAATTAGGCAGGTAGGCAATTAGGCACGCAATAAGGTAGGCAGGCAATTAGGCAGTCAATTAAACAGGCAGGCAATTAGGCACGCAATTAGGTAGGCAGGCAATTAGGCAGTCAGGCAATTAGGCAGTTAATGAGGCAGACAGGGAATTTGGCAGACAATAAGGCAGACAATAAAGCAGGCAATTAGAAAGGCAATTAAGCAGGCAATTAGACAAGCAATTAGGCAGTCAATTAGGCAGTTAATTAGGCAGGCAATTAAGCAGGGAATAAGGCAGTTAATTAGGCAGGCACTTAGGCAGATGATTACGTAGGCAATTAGGCAGGCAATAAGGCAGTTAATTAGGCAAGCAATTACGCAGCTAATTAGGCAGGCAATTAGGCAGTTAATTAGGCAGGCAGGCAATTTGGCAAGTAATTTTGCAGGCAATTAGGCATTTAATTAGCAGGCAATAAAGCGGTTAATTAGGCAGTTAATTAGGCAGGCAATTAAGCAGTTTATTAGCCAGGCAGGCAATTTAGCAGGTAATTAGGCAGGCAATTAGGCAGTTAATAAGGCAGGCAATTAGGCAGAAAATTTGGAAGCAATTAGGCAGGCAATTAGGCTGGCAATTAGGCAGGCAATTGGGCAGTTAATTAGGCAGGCTATTAGGCAATCAAGCAATATGGCAGGCAATTAAGCAGTTAATTAGGCAGGCAAATAGGCAGATAATTAGGCAGGCAATAAGTCAGGCAATTAAGCAGGCATTTAGACAGGTAGGCAATTTGGCAGGCAATTCGGTAGGCAATTAAGCAGGCAATTGGGCAGGCAATAAGGCAGGCATATAGGCAGGCATATTGACAGCCAATTAGGCAGGCAATTATGCAGGCAATTAAGCAGGCAATTAGGCAATTAATTTTGCTAACAATTAGGCAGGCAGGCAATTAGGCAGGCAGATAATAAGGGAGGCAATTAAGCAGTTAATTAGGCAGGCATGCAATTTGGCAGGTAATAAGGCAGGCAATAAGGAAAGCAATTAAGCAGGCAATTAGGCAGGCAATTAAGCAGATAATTAAGCACATAATTAGGCAGGCAATAAGGCAGGCAATTAGGTAGTTAATTAGGCAAGCAAATAGGCAGGCAATTAGGCAGGCAATTAAGTAGTTAATTAGGCAGGTAATTAGGCAAGCAATTAGTTAGATAAATAGGCAGGCAATAAAGCAGTTAATTAGGCCCGCAATAAGGCAGGCAATTAATAATGTAATTAGGCAGGCAGGCAATTAGGCAGGCAATTAAGCAGTTAATTAGGCAAGCAGGCAATTGGGCAGGTAATAAGGCAGGCAATTAGATAAGCAGGCAATTTGGCATGCAGGCAATAAGGCAGGAAATTAGGCAAGCAATTAGGCAGACAAATAGGCAGTTAGTCAGGCAGGCAATTAGGCAGGCAGTTAGGCAGGCAATAAGGGAGGTAATTAGGCAATCAAGCAATATGGTAGGCAATTAGGAAGTTAATTAGGCATGCAAATAGGCAGATAATTAGGCAGGCAATAAGTCAGGCAATTAAGCAGGTATTTAGACAGGTAGGCAATTTGGCAGGCAATTCGGTAGGCAATTAAGCAGGCAATTGGGCAGGCAATATGGCAGTTAATTAGACAGGCAATTAAGCAGGCAAATAGGCAGGCAATTAGGCAGTTAATAAGTCAGGCAATTAGGTAGGCAGTTGGGTAGGCAGTTAGGCAGGCAATAAGGCAGTTAATTAGGCAGGCAATTAGGCAGGCAATTAGGAAGGCAATAAAGCAGGCAAATAGGCAGGCATATTGACAGCCAATTAGGCATGCAATTAGGAAGTTAATTAGGCAGATGATTAGGCAGGAAATTTGGCAGGCAATAAGGCAGGCAAATAGGCAGGCAACTAATTAGCCAGGCAATTAGGCAGGCAATTAGGCAGGCAATTAAGCAGGCAATTAGGCAATTAATTAGGCAAGCAATTTGGCAGGCAGGCAATTAGGCAGGCAGATAATAAGGGAGGCAATTAAGCAGTTAATTAGGCAGGCATGCAATTTGGCAGGTAATAAGGCAGGCAATAAGGAAAGCAATTAAGCAGGCCATTAGGCAGGCAATTAGGCAGGCAATTAAGCAGATAATTAAGCACATAATTAGGCAGGCAATAAGGCAGGCAATTAGGTAGTTAATTAGTCAAGCAAATAGGCAGGCAATTAGGCAGGCAATTAGGTAGTTAATTAGGCAGGCAATTATGCAGGTAATTAGGCAAGCAATTAGTTAGATAAATAGGCAGGCAATGAAGCAGTTAATTAGGCCCGCAATAAGGCAGGCAATTAATAATGTAATTATGCAGGCAGGCAATTAGGCAGGCAATTAAGCAGTTAATTAGGCAAGCAGGCAATTGGGCAGGTAATAAGGCAGGCAATTAGATAGGCAGGCAATTTGGCATGCAGGCAATAAGGCAGGCAATTAGGCAGTTAATTAGGCATGCAAATAGGCAGATAATTAGGCAGGCAATTAGGCATTTAATTAGGCAGGCAATTAGGCATTTAATTAGCAGGCAATAAATCAGTTAGTTAGGCAGTTAATTAGGCAGGCAATTAAGCAGTTGATTAGGCAGGCAATTTAGCAGGTAATTAGGCAGGCATTAGGCAGGCAATTAGGCAGGAAATTAGGCAGATAATTAGGCAGGCAATTAGGCATTTAATTAGCAGGCAATGAAGCAGTTAATAAGGCAGTTAATAAGGCAGGCAATTAAGCAGTTAATTAGGCAGGCAGGCAATTTAGCAGGTAATTATGCAGGCAATTAGGCAGGCAATTAGGCAGATAATTAAGCAGGCAATTAGGCAGAAAATTTGGCAGGCAATTAGGCAGGCAATTAGGCAGTCAATTAGGCAGGCAATTATGCAGTCAATTAGTTAATCAAGCAATATGGCAGGCATTTAGGCAGGTAATTAGGCAGGCAAATAGGCAGATAATTAGGCAGGCAATAAGAAAGGTAATTCAGGAGGTAATTAGGCAGGCAATTAGGCAGGCAATAATGCAGTTTATTAGGCAGGCAATTAGGCAGGCAATTCGGCAGGCAATAATGCAGTTAATTAGGCAAGCAATTAGGCAGGCAGATAATAAGGGAGGCAATCAAGCAGGCAATTAGGCAGTTAATTAGGCAGGCAATGAGGCAGGCTATTAGGCAGTTAATTAGGAAGGCAATTAGGCAGTTAATTAGGCAAGCAATTAGGCAGGCAGGCAATTAGGCAGGCAATTAGGCAGGCAATTAGGCAGTTAATTAAGCAGGCAAATAGGCAGGCAATTAGGCAGTAAATAAGTCAGGCAATTATGTAGGAAGTTGGGTAGGCAATTAGGCAGGCAATAAGGCAGTTAGTAAGTTAATTAGGCAGGCAATTAGACAGATGATTACGCAGGCAATTAGGCAGGCAATAAGGCAGTAAATTAGGCAGTTAATTAAGCAGGAAAATAGGCAGGCAATTAGGCAGTTAATAAGTCAGGCAATTATGTAGGCAGTTGGGTAGGCAATTAGGCAGGCAATAAGACAGTTAGTAAGTTAATTAGGCAGGCAATTAGACAGATGATTACGCAGGCAATTAGGCAGGCAATAAGGCAGTAAATCAGGCAAGCAATTACGCAGCTAATTAGGCAGGCAATTAAGCAGGCAATTAAGCAGGCAATTAAGCATGCAATTAGGCAGTTAATTAGGCAAGCAATTAGGCAGGAAGGCACTTAGGCAGGCAATTAGGCAGACAATTAAGCAGTTAATTAAGCAGGCAGGCAATTTGGCAGGTAACTTTGCAGGCAATTAGGCAGGCAATGAGACAGGCAATTAGGCAGCTATTTAGGCAGTTATATGGATTTTGCAATTAAACAGTTAATTAAGCAAACAATTAGGCAGGCAATTAGGCAGGCAGGCAATTAGGCATGCAGGCAATTAGGCAGGTAGGCA
Organism: Bacillus rossius redtenbacheri; assembly: GCF_032445375.1. NCBI lineage: Eukaryota > Metazoa > Arthropoda > Insecta > Phasmatodea > Bacillidae > Bacillus > Bacillus rossius. The sequence continues at coordinate 21,187 of NW_026962317.1, forward strand.
ATTAGGCAGTTAATAAGGAAGGCAAAAAGGCAGGCAATTGACAGGCAATTTGGCAGGCAATTAGGTAGGCATTTAGAAAGTTAATTAGGCAGTCAATAAGGCAGTCAATTAGGTAGTTAAGTAGGCAGGCCATTAGGCAGTTAATAAGGCAAGCAATTAGGCAGGCAATTAAGAAGGTAATTAGGCAAGCAATTAGGCAGGCAATTAGGAAGGCAGGCAATTAGGCAGGCAATTAAGAATTAATTAGGCAGGCAATTTGGCATGTAATAACGCAGGCAATTAGGCAGGCAATTAGCTGGCAATTAGGCAGGCAATTAGGCAGTTTATAGGGCAGGCAATTAGGCAGTTAATTATGCAGGTAATTAGGCAATCAATTAGGCAGAGAATTAGGCAGGCAATAAGGCAGGCAGGCAATCAGGCAGGAAATTAGGCATCAATTAGGCAGGCTATTAGTTAGGCTATTAGGCAAGCAATTAGGCAGTCAATTAAACAGTCAGGTAATTAGGCACGCAATTAGGTAGGCAGGCAATTAGGCAGTTTATTAGACAGGCAGGCAATTAGGCAGGTAAATAAATTAGGCAGGCAATTAGTCAGGCTATTAAGCAGGCAATTAGACAGGCAGACAATTAGGCAGGTAGGTTGTTAGTCAGGCAATTAGTCAGGCAATTAAGCAGGCAATTAGATAGGCAGGCAATTTGGCAGGCAGGCAATTGGATAGGCAGGCAATTTGGCAGGCAATTAGGCAGACAAATAGGCAGTTAGTCAGGCAGGCAATTAGGCAGGCAATAAGGCAGGCACTTCGGCAGGTAAATAGGCAATCAAGAAATATGGCAGGCAATTAGGCAGTTAATTAGGCAGGCAAATAGGCAGATAATTAGGCAGAGAATAAGGCAGGCAATTAGGCAGGCAATTAGGCAGGCAATAAGGCAGATAATTAGGCAGAGAATAAGGCAGGCAATCAGGCAGGAAATTAGGCATCAATTAGGCAGGCAATTAGTTAGGCTATTAGGCAAGCAATTAGGCAGTCAATTAAACAGTCAGGTAATTAGGCACGCAATTAGGTAGGCAGGCAATTAGGCAGTTGATTAGACAGGCAGGCAATTAGGCAGGCAATTAGGCAGGAAATTAGGCAGTTAATTAGGCAAGCAATTAGGTAGGCAGGCAATTAGGCAGGCAGGTAATTAGGCAGGCAATTAAGCAGGCAAATAGGTAGTTTATTTGGCAAGCAATTAGGCAGGCAATTAGGCAGAAAATTAGGCAGGCAATTAAGCAGGAAATTAGGCAGTTAATTAGGCAAGCAATTAGGTAGGCAGGCAATTAGGCAGGCAGGTAATTAGGCAGGCAATTAAGCAGGCAAATAGGTAGTTTATTTGGCAAGCAATAAGGCAGGCAATTAGGCAGAAAATTAGGCAGGCAATTAAGCAGGAAATTAGGCAGTTAATTAGGCAAGCAATTAGGTAGGCAGGCAATTAGGCAGGCAGGTAATTAGGCAGGCAATTAAGCAGTTAATTAGGTAGGCAAGCAATTTGGCAGGTAACTAGGCAGGCAATAAGGTAAGCAATTAAGCAGGCAATTAGGCAGGCAATTAGGCAGGCAATTAGGCAGGCAATTAGGCAGGCAATTTGGCAGTTAATTTGGCAGTTAATTAGGCAGTTAATTAGGCAAGTAATAAGGCAGATAATTAGGCAGGCAATTGGGCAGGCAATTAGGCATGCAATTAGGCAGATAATTAGGCAGGTAATAAGGCAGATAATTAGGCAGGCAATTGGGCAGGCAATTAGGCATGCAATTAGGCAGATAATTAGGCAGTTAATTAGGCCCGCAATTAGGCAGTTAATTAGGCCCGCAATTAGGCAGGCAATTAATCAGTTAATTAGGCAAGCAGCAATTTGACAGGTAATTAGGCAGGCAATTAGGCAGGTAATTATGCAGGTAATTAGGCAGTTAATTAGGCAGGCAATTAGGCATTTAATTAGGCAGGCAATTAGGCAGGCAAATAGGTAGTTTATTTGGCAAGCAATAAGGCAGGCAATTAGGCAGAAAATTAGGCAGGCAATTAAGCAGGAAATTAGGCAGTTAATTAGGCAAGCAATTAGGTAGGCAGGCAATTAGGCAGGCAGGTAATTAGGCAGGCAATTAAGCAGTTAATTAGGTCGGCAAGCAATTTGGCAGGTAACTAGGCAGGCAATAAGGTAAGCAATTAAGCAGGCAATTAGGCAGGCAATTAGGCAGGCAATTAAGCAGTTAATTAGGCAGGCAATTAGGCAGGCAATAAGGCAGGCAATTGGGTAGTTAATTGGGCAGCCAATTAGACAGATAATTAGGCAGGTAATTGGGTAGGCAATTAGGCAGTCAATTAAACAGGCAAGCAATTAGGCACGCAATTAGGTAGGCAGGCAATTAGGCAGTCACGCAATTAGGCAGTCAGGCAATTAGGCGGATAATTAGGCAGGCAGGGAATTGGACAGGCAAAATGCCAGACAATTAAGCAGGCAATTAGGAAGGCAATTAAGCAGGCAATTAGACAATCAATAAGCAGGCAATTAGGCAATTAATTCGGCAGGCAATTAGGCATTTAATTAGGCAGTAAATTAGGCAGGCAAATAGAGAGGCAGTTAGGCAGTAATTAAGAAGGCAATTAGGCATTTACTTAGGCAGGCAATTAGGCATTTAATTAGCAGGCAATAAAGCAGTTAATTAGGCAGTTAATTAGGCAGGCAATTAAGCAGTTTATAAGCCAGGCAGGCAATTTAGCAGGTAATTAAGCAGGCAATTAGGCATTTAATAAGGCAGGCAATTAGGCAGAAAATTTGGAAGCAATTAGGCAGGCAATTAGGCAGAAAATTTGGAAGCAATTAGGCAGGCAATTAGGCTGGCAATTATGCAGGCAATTGGGCAGTTAATTAGGCAGGCTATTAGGCAATCAAGCAATATGGCAGGCAATTAAGCAGTTAATTAGGAAGGCAAATAGGCAGATAATTAGGCAGGCAATAAGTCAGGCAATTAAGCAGGCATTTAGACAGGTAGGCAATTTGGCAGGCAATTCGGTAGGCAATTAAGCAGGCAATTGGGCAGGCAATAAGGCAGTTAATTAGACAGGCAATTAAGCAGGCAAATAGGCAGGCAATTAGGCAGTTAATAAGTCAGGCAATTAGGTAGGCAGTTGGGTAGGCAGTTAGGCAGGCAATAAGGCAGTTAATTAGGCAGGCAATTAGGCAGGCAATTAGGAAGGCAATAATGCAGGCAAATAGGCAGGCATATTGACAGCCAATTAGGCAGGCAATTAGGAAGTTAATTAGGCAGGAAATTTGGCAGGCAATAAGGCAGGCAAATAGGCAGGCAACTAATTAGCCAGGCAGTTAGGCAGGCAATTAGGCAGGCAATTAAGCAGGCAATTAGGCAATTAATTAGGCAAGCAATTAGGCAGGCAGGCAATTAGGCAGCCAGATAATAAGGGAGGCAATTAAGCAGTTAATTAGGCAGGCATGCAATTTGGCAGGTAATAAGGCAGGCAATAAGGAAAGCAATTAAGCAGGCAATTAGGCAGGCAATTAGGCAGGCAATTAAGCAGATAATTAAGCACATAATTAGGCAGGCAATAAGGCAGGCAATTAGGTAGTTAATTAGTCAAGCAAATAGGCAGGCAATTAGGCAGGCAATTAGGTAGTTAATTAGGCAGGCAATTATGCAGGTAATTAGGCAAGCAATTAGTTAGATAAATAGGCAGGCAATGAAGCAGTTAATTAGGCCCGCAATAAGGCAGGCAATTAATAATGTAATTAGGCAGGCAGGCAATTAGGCAGGCAATTAAGCAGTTAATTAGGCAAGCAGGCAATTGGGCAGGTAATAAGGCAGGCAATTAGATAGGCAGGCAATTTGGCATGCAGGCAATAAGGCAGGCAATTAGGCAGTTAATTAGGCATGCAATTAGGCAGATAATTAGGCAGGCAATTAGGCATTTAATTAGGCAGGCAATTAGGCATTTAATTAGCAGGCAATAAATCAGTTAATTAGGCAGTTAATTAGGCAGGCAATTAAGCAGTTGATTAGGCAGGCAATTTAGCAGGTAATTAGGCAGGCATTAGGCAGGCAATTAGGCAGGAAATTAGGCAGATAATTAGGCAGGCAATTAGGCATTTAATTAGCAGGCAATGAAGCAGTTAATAAGGCAGTTAATAAGGCAGGCAATTAAGCAGTTAATTTAGGCAGGCAGGCAATTTAGCAGGTAATTAGGCAGGCAATTAGGCAGGAAATTAGGCAGGCAATTAGGCAGATAATTAAGCAGGCAATTAGGCAGAAAATTTGGCAGGCAATTAGGCAGGCAATTAGGCAGTCAATTAGGCAGGCAATTATGCAGTCAATTAGTTAATCAAGCAATATGGCAGGCATTTAGGCAGGTAATTAGGCAGGCAAATAGGCAGATAATTAGGCAGGCAATAAGAAAGGTAATTCAGGAGGTAATTAGGCAGGCAATTAGGCAGGCAATAATGCAGTTTATTAGGCAGGCAATTAGGCAGGCAATTTGGCAGGCAATAAGGCAGTTAATTAGGCAAGCAATTAGGCAGGCAGATAATAAGGGAGGCAATTAAGCAGGCAATTAGGCAGTTAATTAGGCAGGCAATGAGGCAGGCTATTAGGCAGTTAATTAGGAAGGCAATTAGGCAGTTAATTAGGCAAGCAATTAGGCAGGCAGGCAATTAGGCAGGCAATTATGCAGGCAATTAGGCAGTTAATTAAGCAGGCATATAGGCAGGCAATTAGGCAGTTAATAAGTCAGGCAATTATGTAGGCAGTTGGGTAGGCAATTAGGCAGGCAATAAGGCAGTTAGTAAGGCAGGCAATTAGGAAGGCAATAAGGCAGGCAAATATACAGGCATATTGACAGCCAATTAGGCAGGCAATTAGGCAGTTAATTAGGCAGATAATTAGGCAGGGAATTTGGCAGGCAATTAGGCAGGCAAATAGGCACGCAACCAATTAGCCAGGCAATTAGGCAGGCAATTAGGCAGTTAACAAGGCAGGCAGTGAGGCAGGCAATTAGGCAGTTAATTAGGAAGGCCATAAGGCAGTTAATTAGGCAGGCAATTAAGCAAGGAATAAGGCAGTTAATTAGGCAGGCAATTAGACAGATGATTACGCAGGCAATTAGGCAGGCAATAAGGCAGTAAATTAGGCAAGCAATTACGCAGCTAATTAGGCAGGCAATTAAGCAGGCAATTAAGCATGCAATTAGGCAGTTAATTAGGCAAGCAATTAGGCAGGAAGGCACTTAGGCAGGCAATTAGGCAGACAATTAAGCAGTTAATTAAGCAGGCAGGCAATTTGGCAGGTAACTTTGCAGGCAAAAAGGCAGGCAATTGACAGGCAATTTGGCAGGCAATTAGGTAGGCATTTAGAAAGTTAATTAGGCAGTCAATAAGGCAGTCAATTAGGCAGTTAAGTAGGCAGGCCATTAGGCAGTTTATAAGGCAAGCAATTAGGCAGGCAATTAAGAAGGTAATTAGGCAAGCAATTAGGTAGGCAATTAGGAAGGCAGGCAATTAGGCAGGCAATTAAGAAGTTAATTAGGCAGGCAATTTGGCATGTAATAAGGCAGGCAATTAGGCAGGCAATTAGCTGGCAATTAGGCAGGCAATTAGGCAGTTTATAGGGCAGGCAATTAGGCAGGCAATTAGGCAGTTAATTATGCAGGCAATTAGGCAATTAATTAGACAGGCAATAAGGCAGGTAATTAGGCAATCAATTAGGCAGAGAATAAGGCAGGCAATAAGGCAGGCAGGCAATCAGGCAGGAAATTAGGCATCAATTAGGCAGGCAATTAGTTAGGCTATTAGGCAAGCAATTAGGCAGTCAATTAAACAGTCAGGTAATTAGGCACGCAATTAGGTAGGCAGGCAATTAGGCAGTTGATTAGACAGGCAGGCAATTAGGCAGGTAAATAGATTAGGCAGGCAATTAGTCAGGCTATTAAGCAGGCAATTAGACAGGCAGACAATTAGGCAGGTAGGTTGTTAGTCAGGCAATTAGTCAGGCAATTAAGCAGGCAATTAGATAGGCAGGCAATTTGGCAGGCAGGCAATTGGATAGGCAGGCAATGTGGCAGGCAATTAGGCAGACAAATAGGCAGTTAGTCAGGCAGGCAATTAGGCAGGCAATTAGGCAGGCACTTCGGCAGGTAATTAGGCAATCAAGAAATATGGCAGGCAATTAGGCAGTTAATTAGGCAGGCAAATAGGCAGATAATTAGGCAGAGAATAAGGCAGGCAATTAGGCAGGCAATTAGGCAGGCAATAAGGCAGATAATTAGGCAGAGAATAAGGCAGGCAATCAGGCAGGAAATTAGGCATCAATTAGGCAGGCAATTAGTTAGGCTATTAGGCAAGCAATTAGGCAGTCAATTAAACAGTCAGGTAATTAGGCACGCAATTAGGTAGGCAGGCAATTAGGCAGTTGATTAGACAGGCAGGCAATTATGCAGGTAAATAAATTAGGCAGGATATTAGTCAGGCTATTAAGCAGGCAATTAGACAGGCAGACAATTAGGCAGGTAGGTAATTAGTCAGGCAATTAGGCAGGCAATTAAGCAGGCAATTAGATAGGCAGGCAATTTGGCAGGCAGGCAATAAGGCAGGCAATTAGGCAAGCAATTAGGCAGACAAATAGGCAGTTAGTCAGGCAGGCAATTAGGCAGGCAATTAGGCAGGTAATTAGGCAATCAAGCAATATGGCATGCCATTAGGCAGTTAATTAGGCAAGCAATTAGGCAGGAAATTAGGCAGGCAATTAGGCAGGTTATTAGGCAAGCAATTAGGCAGGCAATTAGGTAGGCAGGCAATTAGGCAGGCAGGCAATTAGGCAGGCAATTAAGAAGTAAATTAAGCAGGCAGGCAATTTGGCATGTAATAAGGCAGGCAATTAGGCACGCAATTAGGCAGGCAATTAGGCAGTCAATTACACAGTCAGGCAATTAGGCACGCAATTAGGTAGGCAGGCAATTAGGCAGTTAATTAGACAGGCAGTCAATTAAGCAGGTAAATAAATAAGGCAAGCAATTAGTCAAGCTATTAAGCAGGCAATTAGACAGGCAGACAATTAGGCAGGTAGGTAATTAGTCAGGCAATTAGGCAGGCAATTAAGCAGGCAATTAGATAGGCAGGCATATTGGCAGGCAATAATGCAGGCAATTAGGCAAGCATTTAGGCAGTTAATTAGGCAGGCAATTAGGCAGGCAATGAAGCAGGCAATTAGGCAGTTAATTAGGCAGGCAATTAGGCAGTTATTTAGGCAGGCAGGCAATTTGGCAAGTAATTTTGCAGGCAATTAGGCATTTAATTAGCAGGCAATAAAGCGGTTAATTAGGCAGTTAATTAGGCAGGCAATTAAGCAGTTTATTAGCCAGGCAGGCAATTTAGCAGGTAATTAGGCAGGCAATTAGGCAGTTAATAAGGCAGGCAATTAGGCAGAAAATTTGGAAGCAATTAGGCAGGCAATTAGGCTGGCAATTAGGCAGGCAATTGGGCAGTTAATTAGGCAGGCTATTAGGCAATCAAGCAATATGGCAGGCAATTAAGCAGTTAATTAGGCAGGCAAATAGGCAGATAATTAGGCAGGCAATAAGTCAGGCAATTAAGCAGGCATTTAGACAGGTAGGCAATTTGGCAGGCAATTCGGTAGGCAATTAAGCAGGCAATTGGGCAGGCAATAAGGCAGTTAATTAGACAGGCAATTAAGCAGGCAAATAGGCAGGCAATTAGGCAGTTAATAAGTCAGGCAATTAGGTAGGCAGTTGGGTAGGCAGTTAGGCAGGCAATAAGGCAGTTAATTAGGCACGCAATTAGGCAGGCAATTAGGAAGGCAATAAGGCAGGCATATAGGCAGGCATATTGACAGCCAATTAGGCAGGCAATTATGCAGGCAATTAAGCAGGCAATTAGGCAATTAATTTTGCTAACAATTAGGCAGGCAGGCAATTAGGCAGGCAGATAATAAGGGAGGCAATTAAGCAGTTAATTAGGCAGGCATGCAATTTGGCAGGTAATAAGGCAGGCAATAAGAAAAGCAATTAAGCAGGCAATTAGGCAGGCAATTAAGCAGATAATTAAGCACATAATTAGGCAGGCAATAAGGCAGGCAATTAGGTAGTTAAATAGGCAAGCAAATAGGCAGGCAATTAGGCAGGCAATTAAGTAGTTAATTAGGCAGGTAATTAGGCAAGCAATTAGTTAGATAAATAGGCAGGCAATAAAGCAGTTAATTAGGCCCGCAATAAGGCAGGCAATTAATAATGTAATTAGGCAGGCAATTAGGCAGGCAATTAGGCAATTAATTAGGCAAGCAATTAGGCAGGCAGGCAATTAGGCAGGCAGATAATAAGGGAGACAATTAAGCAGTTAATTAGGCAGGCATGCAATTTGGCAGGCAAATAGGCAGGCAACTAATTAGCCAGGCAATTATGCAGGCAATTAGGCTAGCAATTAGCAGATAATTAAGCACATAATTAGGCAGGCAATAAGGCAGGCAATTAGGTAGTTAATTAGGCAAGCAAATAGGCAGGCAATTAGGCAGGCAATAAGGTAGTTAATTAGGCAGGCAATTATGCAGGTAATTATGCAAGCAATTAGTTAGATAAATAGGCAGGCAATAAAGCAGTTAATTAGGCCCGCAATAAGGCAGGCAATTAATAATGTAATTAGGCAGGCAGGCAATTAGGCAGGCAGTTAAGCAGTTAATTAGGCAAGCAGGCAATTGGGCAGGTAATAAGGCAGGCAATTAGATAAGCAGGCAATTTGGCATGCAGGCAATAAGGCAGGCAATTAGGCAAGCAATTAGGCAGACAAATAGGCAGTTAGTCAGGCAGGCAATTAGGCAGGCAGTTAGGCAGGCAATAAGGGAGGTAATTAGGCAATCAAGCAATATGGCAGGCAATTAGGAAGTTAATTAGGCATGCAAATAGGCAGATAATTAGGCAGGCAATTAGGCATTTAATTAAAAAGGCAATTAGGCATTTAATTAGCAGGCAATTAAGCAGTTAATTAGGCAGTTAATTAGGCAGGCAATTAAGCAGTTGATTAGGCAGGCAATTAGGCAGGCAATTAGGCAGGCAATTAGGCAGAAAATAAGGCAGATAATTAGGCAGGCAATTAGGCATTTAATTAGCTGGCAATGAAGCAGTTAATTAGGCATTTAATTAGGCAGGCAATTAAGCAGTTAATTAGGCAGGCAGGCAATTTAGCAGGTAATTAGGCAGGCAATTAGGCAAGCAATTAGGCAGGCAATTAGGCAGGCAATTAGGCAGGCAATTAGTCAGATAATTAAGTGGGCAAATAGGCAGAAAATTTGGCAGGCAATTAGGCAGTTAATTAGGAAAGCAATTAGGCAGTCAATTAGGCAGGCAATTAGGCAGTCAATTAGGCAATCAATCAATATGGCAGGCATTTAGGCAGGTAATTAGGCAGGCAATTAGGCAGATAATTAGCAGGTAATAAGAAAGGTAATTAGGCAGGTAATTAGGCAGGCAACTAGGCAGGCAATAAGGCAGTTTATTAGGCAAGCAATTAGGCAGGCAATTAGGCAGACAATTAGGCAGGCAATTAGGCATTTAATTAGCAGGCAATGAAGCAGTTAATTAGGCAGTTAATTAGGCAGGCAATTAAGCAGTTTATAAGCCAGGCAGGCAATTTAGCAGGTAATTAGGCAGGCAATTAGGCATTTAATAAGGCAGGCAATTAGGCAGAAAATTTGGAAGCAATTAGGCAGGCAATTAGGCTGGCAATTATGCAGGCAATTGGGCAGTTAATTAGGCAGGCTATTAGGCAATCAAGCAATATGGCAGGCAATTAAGCAGTTAATTAGGCAGGCAAATAGGCAGATAATTAGGCAGGCAATAAGTCAGGCAATTAAGCAGGCATTTAAACAGGTAGGCAATTTGGCAGGCAATTCGGTAGGCAATAAGGCAGTTGATTGGGTAAGCAATTAGGCAGGCAATTAGGCAGTCAATTAAACAGGCAAGCAATTAGGCACGCAATTAGGCAGTCAGGCAATTAGCCGGATAATTAGGCAGGCAGGGAATTGGACAGGCAAAATGCCAGACAATTAAGCAGGCAATTAGGAAGGCAATTAAGCAGGCAATTAGACAATCAATAAGCAGGCAATTAGGCAATTAATTCGGCAGGCAATTAGGCATTTAATTAGGCAGTAAATTAGGCAGGCAAATAGGCAGGCAGTTAGGCAGTAATTAAGAAGGCAATTAGGCATTTACTTAGGCAGGCAATTAGGCATTTAATTAGCAGGCAATAAAGCAGTTAATTAGGCAGTTAATTAGGCAGGCAATTAAGCAGTTTATAAGCCAGGCAGGCAATTTAGCAGGTAATTAGGCAGGCAATTAGGCATTTAATAAGGCAGGCAATTAGGCAGAAAATTTGGAAGCAATTAGGCAGGCAATTAGGCTGGCAATTATGCAGGCAATTGGGCAGTTAATTAGGCAGGCTATTAGGCAATCAAGCAATATGGCAGGCAATTAAGCAGTTAATTAGGCAGGCAAATAGGCAGATAATTAGGCAGGCAATAAGTCAGGCAATTAAGCAGGCATTTAGACAGGTAGGCAATTTGGCAGGCAATTCGGTAGGCAATTAAGCAGGCAATTGGGCAGGCAATAAGGCAGTTAATTAGACAGGCAATTAAGCAGGCAAATAGGCAGGCAATTAGGCAGTTAATAAGTCAGGCAATTAGGTAGGCAGTTGGGTAGGCAGTAAGGCAGGCAATAAGGCAGTTAATTAGGCAGGCAATTAGGCAGGAAATTTGGCAGGCAATAAGGCAGGCAAATAGGCAGGCAACTAATTAGCCAAGCAATTAGGCAGGCAATTAGGCAGGCAATTAAGCAGGCAATTAGGCAATTAATTAGGCAAGCAATTAGGCAGGCAGGCAATTAGGCAGGCAGATAATAAGGGAGGCAATTAAGCAGTTAATTAGGCAGGCATGCAATTTGGCAGGTAATAAGGCAGGCTATAAGGAAAGCAATTAAGCAGGCAATTAGGCAGGCAATTAGGCAGGCAATTAAGCAGATAATTAAGCACATAATTAGGCAGGCAATAAGGCAGGCAATTAGGTAGTTAATTAGTCATGCAAATAGGCAGGCAATTAGGCAGGCAATTAGGTAGTTAATTAGGCAGGCAATTATGCAGGTAATTAGGCAAGCAATTAGTTAGATAAATAGGCAGGCAATGAAGCAGTTAATTAGGCCCGCAATAAGGCAGGCAATTAATAATGTAATTAGGCAGGCAGGCAATTAGGCAGGCAATTAAGCAGTTAATTAGGCAAGCAGGCAATTGGGCAGGTAATAAGGCAGGCAATTAGATAGGCAGGCAATTTTGCATGCAGGCAATAAGGCAGGCAATTAGGCAGTTAATTAGGCATGCAAATAGGCAGATAATTAGGCAGGCAATTAGGCATTTAATTAGGCAGGCAATTAGGCATTTAATTAGCAGGCAATAAATCAGTTAATTAGGCAGTTAATTAGGCAGGCAATTAAGCAGTTGATTAGGCAGGCAATTTAGCAGGTAATTAGGCAGGCATTAGGCAGGCAATTAGGCAGGAAATTAGGCAGATAATTAGGCAGGCAATTAGGCATTTAATTAGCAGGCAATGAAGCAGTTAATAAGGTAGGCAATTAAGCAGTTAATTAGGCAGGCAGGCAATTTAGCAGGTAATTAGGCAGGCAATTAGGCAGGAAATTAGGCAGGCAATTAGGCAGATAATTAAGCAGGCAATTAGGCAGAAAATTTGGCAGGCAATTAAGCAGGAAATTAGGCAGTTAATTAGGCAAGCAATTAGGTAGGCAGGCAATTAGGCAGGCAGGTAATTAGGCAGGCAATTAAGCAGGCAAATAGGTAGTTTATTTGGCAAGCAATAAGGCAGGCAATTAGGCAGAAAATTAGGCAGGCAATTAAGCAGGAAATTAGGCAGTTAATTAGGCAAGCAATTAGGTAGGCAGGCAATTAGGCAGGCAGGTAATTAGGCAGGCAATTAAGCAGTTAATTAGGTAGGCAAGCAATTTGGCAGGTAACTAGGCAGGCAATAAGGTAAGAAATTAAGCAGGCAATTAGGCAGGCAATTAGGCAGGCAATTAGGCAGGCAATTAGGCAGTTAATTTGGCAGTTAATTAGGCAGTTAATTAGGCAAGTAATAAGGCAGATAATTAGGCAGGCAATTGGGCAGGCAATTAGGCATGCAATTAGGCAGATAGCTTGGCAGGTAATAAGGCAGATAATTAGGCAGGCAATTGGGCAGGCAATTAGGCATGCAATTAGGCAGATAATTAGGCAGTTAATTAGGCCCGCAATTAGGCAGTTAATTAGGCCCGCAATTAGGCAGGCAATTAATCAGTTAATTAGGCAAGCAGCAATTTGACAGGTAATTAGGCAGGCAATTAGGCAGGTAATTATGCAGGTAATTAGGCAGTTAATTAGGCAGGCAATTAGGCATTTAATTAGGCAGGCAATTAGGCAGGCAAATAGGTAGTTTATTTGGCAAGCAATAAGGCAGGCAATTAGGCAGAAAATTAGGCAGGCAATTAAGCAGGAAATTAGGCAGTTAATTAGGCAAGCAATTAGGTAGGCAGGCAATTAGGCAGGCAGGTAATTAGGCAGGTAATTAAGCAGTTAATTAGGTAGGCAAGCAATTTGGCAGGTAACTAGGCAGGCAATAAGGTAAGCAATTAAGCAGGCAATTAGGCAGGCAATTAGGCAGGCAATTAAGCAGTTAATTAGGCAGGCAATTAGGCAGGCAATAAGGCATACAATTGGGTAGTTAATTGGGCAGCCGATTAGACAGATAATTAGGCAGGCAATTGGGTAGGCAATTAGGCAGTCAATTAAACAGGCAAGCAATTAGGCACGCAATTAGGTAGGCAGGCAATTAGGCAGTCACGCAATTAGGCAGTCAGGCAATTAGGCGGATAATTAGGCAGGCAGGGAATTGGACAGGCAAAATGCCAGACAATTAAGCAGGCAATTAGGAAGGCAATTAAGCAGGCAATTAGACAATCAATAAGCAGGCAATTAGGCAATTAATTCGGCAGGCAATTAGGCATTTAATTAGGCAGTAAATTAGGCAGGCAAATAGAGAGGCAGTTAGGCAGTAATTAAGAAGGCAATTAGGCATTTACATAGGCAGGCAATTAGGCATTTAATTAGCAGGCAATAAAGCAGTTAATTAGGCAGACAATTAGGCAGGCAATTAGGCATTTAATTAGCAGGCAATGAAGCAGTTAATTAGGCAGTTAATTAGGCAGGCAATTAAGCAGTTAATTAGGCAGGCAGGCAATTTAGCAGGTAATTAGGCAGGCAATAAGGCAGTTGATTGGGTAAGCAATTAGGCAGGCAATTAGGCAGTCAATTAAACAGGCAAGCAATTAGGCACGCAATTAGGCAGTTAGGCAATTAGGCGGATAATTAGGCAGGCAGGGAATTGGACAGGCAAAATGCCAGACAATTAAGCAGGCAATTAGGAAGGCAATTAAGCAGGCAATTAGACAATCAATAAGCAGGCAATTAGGCAATTAATTCGGCAGGCAATTAGGCATTTAATTAGGCAGTAAATTAGGCAGGCAAATAGGCAGGCAGTTAGGCAGTAATTAAGAAGGCAATTAGGCATTTACTTAGGCAGGCAATTAGGCATTTAATTAGCAGGCAATAAAGCAGTTAATTAGGCAGTTAATCAGGCAGGCAATTAAGCAGTTTATAAGCCAGGCAGGCAATTTAGCAGGTAATTAGGCAGGCAATTAGGCAGTTAATAAGGCAGGCAATTAGGCAGAAAATTTGGAAGCAATTAGGCAGGCAATTAGGCTGGCAATTATGCAGGCAATTGGGCAGTTAATTAGGCAGGCTATTAGGCAATCAAGCAATATGGCAGGCAATTAAGCAGTTAATTAGGCAGGCAAATAGGCAGATAATTAGGCAGGCAATAAGTCAGGCAATTAAGCAGGCATTTAGACAGGTAGGCAATTTGGCAGGCAATTCGGTAGGCAATTAAGCAGGCAATTGGGCAGGCAATAAGGCAGTTAATTAGACAGGCAATTAAGCAGGCAAATAGGCAGGCAATTAGGCAGTTAATAAGTCAGGCAATTAGGTAGGCAGTTGGGTAGGCAGTAAGGCAGGCAATAAGGCAGTTAATTAGGCAGGCAATTAGGCAGGAAATTTGGCAGGCAATAAGGCAGGCAAATAGGCAGGCAACTAATTAGCCAGGCAATTAGGCAGGAAATTTGGCAGGCAATAAGGCAGGCAAATAGGCAGGCAACTAATTAGCCAGGCAATTAGGCAGGCAATTAGGCAGGCAATTAAGCAGGCAATTAGGCAATTAATTAGGCAAGCAATTAGGCAGGCAGGCAATTAGGCAGGCAGATAATAAGGGAGGCAATTAAGCAGTTAATTAGGCAGGCATGCAATTTGGCAGGTAATAAGGCAGGCTATAAGGAAAGCAATTAAGCAGGCAATTAGGCAGCCAATTAGGCAGGCAATTAAGCAGATAATTAAGCACATAATTAGGCAGGCAATAAGGCAGGCAATTAGGTAGTTAATTAGTCATGCAAATAGGCAGGCAATTAGGCAGGCAATTAGGTAGTTAATTAGGCAGGCAATTATGCAGGTAATTAGGCAAGCAATTAGTTAGATAAATAGGCAGGCAATTAGGCATTTAATTAGGCAGGCAATTAGGCATTTAATTAGCAGGCAATAAATCAGTTAATTAGGCAGTTAATTAGGCAGGCAATTAAGCAGTTGATTAGGCAGGCAATTTAGCAGGTAATTAGGCAGGCATTAGGCAGGCAATTAGGCAGGAAATTAGGCAGATAATTAGGCAGGCAATTAGGCATTTAATTAGCAGGCAATGAAGCAGTTAATAAGGCAGGCAATTAAGCAGTTAATTAGGCAGGCAGGCAATTTAGCAGGTAATTAGGCAGGCAATTAGGCAGGAAATTAGGCAGGCAATTAGGCAGATAATTAAGCAGGCAATTAGGCAGAAAATTTGGCAGGCAATTAAGCAGGAAATTAGGCAGTTAATTAGGCAAGCAATTAGGTAGGCAGGCAATTAGGCAGGCAGGTAATTAGGCAGGCAATTAAGCAGGCAAATAGGTAGTTTATTTGGCAAGCAATAAGGCAGGCAATTAGGCAGAAAATTAGGCAGGCAATTAAGCAGGAAATTAGGCAGTTAATTAGGCAAGCAATTAGGTAGGCAGGCAATTAGGCAGGCAGGTAATTAGGCAGGCAATTAAGCAGTTAATTAGGTAGGCAAGCAATTTGGCAGGTAACTAGGCAGGCAATAAGGTAAGCAATTAAGCAGGCAATTAGGCAGGCAATTAGGCAGGCAATTAGGCAGGCAATTAGGCAGGCAATTAGGCAGGCAATTAGGCAGTTAATTTGGCAGTTAATTAGGCAGTTAATTAGGCAAGTAATAAGGCAGATAATTAGGCAGGCAATTGGGCAGGCAATTAGGCATGCAATTAGGCAGATAGCTTGGCAGGTAATAAGGCAGATAATTAGGCAGGCAATTGGGCAGGCAATTAGGCATGCAATTAGGCAGATAATTAGGCAGTTAATTAGACCCGCAATTAGGCAGTTAATTAGGCCCGCAATTAGGCAGGCAATTAATCAGTTAATTAGGCAAGCAGCAATTTGACAGGTAATTAGGCAGGCAATTAGGCAGGTAATTATGCAGGTAATTAGGCAGTTAATTAGGCAGGCAATTAGGCATTTAATTAGGCAGGCAATTAGGCAGGCAAATAGGTAGTTTATTTGGCAAGCAATAAGGCAGGCAATTAGGCAGAAAATTAGGCAGGCAATTAAGCAGGAAATTAGGCAGTTAATTAGGCAAGCAATTAGGTAGGCAGGCAATTAGGCAGGCAGGTAATTAGGCAGGTAATTAAGCAGTTAATTAGGTAGGCAAGCAATTTGGCAGGTAACTAGGCAGGCAATAAGGTAAGCAATTAAGCAGGCAATTAGGCAGGCAATTAGGCAGGCAATTAAGCAGTTAATTAGGCAGGCAATTAGGCAGGCAATAAGGCAGGCAATTGGGTAGTTAATTGGGCAGCCGATTAGACAGATAATTAGGCAGGCAATTGGGTAGGCAATTAGGCAGTCAATTAAACAGGCAAGCAATTAGGCACGCAATTAGGTAGGCAGGCAATTAGGCAGTCACGCAATTAGGCAGTCAGGCAATTAGGCGGATAATTAGGCAGGCAGGGAATTGGACAGGCAAAATGCCAGACAATTAAGCAGGCAATTAGGAAGGCAATTAAGCAGGCAATTAGACAATCAATAAGCAGGCAATTAGGCAATTAATTCGGCAGGCAATTAGGCATTTAATTAGGCAGTAAATTAGGCAGGCAAATAGAGAGGCAGTTAGGCAGTAATTAAGAAGGCAATTAGGCATTTACTTAGGCAGGCAATTAGGCATTTAATTAGCAGGCAATAAAGCAGTTAATTAGGCAGTTAATTAGGCAGGCAATTAAGCAGTTTATAAGCCAGGCAGGCAATTTAGCAGGTAATTAAGCAGGCAATTAGGCATTTAATAAGGCAGGCAATTAGGCAGAAAATTTGGAAGCAATTAGGCAGGCAATTAGGCAGACAATTTGGAAGCAATTAGGCAGGCAAATAGGCTGGCAATTATGCAGGCAATTGGGCAGTTAATTAGGCAGGCTATTAGGCAATCAAGCAATATGGCAGGCAATTAAGCAGTTAATTAGGCAGGCAAATAGGCAGATAATTAGGCAGGCAATAAGTCAGGCATTTAGACAGGTAGGCAATTTGGCAGGCAATTCGGTAGGCAATTAAGCAGGCAATTGGGCAGGCAATAAGGCAGTTAATTAGACAGGCAATTAAGCAGGCAAATAGGCAGGCAATTAGGCAGTTAATAAGTCAGGCAATTAGGTAGGCAGTTAGGTAGGCAGTTAGGCAGGCAATAAGGCAGTTAATTAGGCAGGCAATTAGGCAGGCAATTAGGAAGGCAATAAGGCAGGCAAATAGGCAGGCATATTGACAGCCAATTAGGCAGGCAATTAGGAAGTTAATTAGGCAGGAAATTTGGCAGGCAATAAGGCAGGCAAATAGGCAGGCAACTAATTAGCCAGGCAATTAGGCAGGCAATTAGGCAGGCAATTAAGCAGGCAATTAGGCAATTAATTAGGCAAGCAATTAGGCAGGCAGGCAATTAGGCAGCCAGATAATAAGGGAGGCAATTAAGCAGTTAATTAGGCAGGCATGCAATTTGGCAGGTAATAAGGCAGGCAATAAGGAAAGCAATTAAGCAGGCAATTAGGCAGGCAATTAGGCAGGCAATTAAGCAGATAATTAAGCACATAATTAGGCAGGCAATAAGGCAGGCAATTAGGTAGTTAATTAGTCAAGCAAATAGGCAGGCAATTAGGCAGGCAATTAGGTAGTTAATTACGCAGGCAATTATGCAGGTAATTAGGCAAGCAATTAGTTAGATAAATAGGCAGGCAATGAAGCAGTTAATTAGGCCCGCAATTAGGCAGGCAATTAATAATGTAATTAGGCAGGCAGGCAATTAGGCAGGCAATTAAGCAGTTAATTAGGCAAGCAGGCAATTGGGCAGGTAATAAGGCAGGCAATTAGATAGGCAGGCAATTTGGCATGCAGGCAATAAGGCAGGCAATTAGGCATTTAATTAGGCATGCAAATAGGCAGATAATTAGGCAGGCAATTAGGCATTTAATTAGGCAGGCAATTAGGCATTTAATTAGCAGGCAATAAATCAGTTAATTAGGCAGTTAATTAGGCAGGCAATTAAGCAGTTGATTAGGCAGGCAATTTAGCAGGTAATTAGGCAGGCATTAGGCAGGCAATTAGGCAGGAAATTAGGCAGATAATTAGGCAGGCAAATAGGCATTTAATTAGCAGGCAATGAAGCAGTTAATAAGGCAGTTAATAAGGCAGGCAATTAAGCAGTTAATTAGGCAGGCAGGCAATTTAACAGGTAATTAGGCAGGCATTTAGGCAGGAAATTAGGCAGGCAATTAGGCAGATAATTAAGCAGGCAATTAGGCAGAAAATTTGGCAGGCAATTAGGCAGGCAATTAGGCAGTCAATTAGGCAGGCAATTATGCAGTCAATTAGTTAATCAAGCAATATGGCAGGCATTTAGGCAGGTAATTAGGCAGGCAAATAGGCAGATAATTAGGCAGGCAATAAGAAAGGTAATTCAGGAGGTAATTAGGCAGGCAATTAGGCAGGCAATAATGCAGTTTATTAGGCAGGCAATTAGGCAGGCAATTTGGCAGGCAATAAGGCAGTTAATTAGGCAAGCAATTAGGCAGGCAGATAATAAGGGAGGCAATTAAGCAGGCAATTAGGCAGTTAATTAGGCAGGCAATGAGGCAGGCTATTAGGCAGTTAATTAGGAAGGCAATTAGGCAGTTAATTAGGCAGGCAATTAGGCAGGCAGGCAATTAGGCAGGCAATTAGGCAGGCAATTAGGCAGTTAATTAAGCAGGCAAATAGGCAGGCAATTAGGCAGTTAATAAGTCAGGCAATTATGTAGGCAGTTGGGTAGACAATTTGGCAGGCAATAAGGCAGTTAGTAAGGCAGGCAATTAGGAAGGCAATAAGGCAGGCAAATATAGAGGCATATTGACAGCCAATTAGGCAGGCAATTAGGCAGTTAATTAGGCAGATAATTAGGCAGGAAATTTGGCAGGCAATTAGGCAGGCAAATAGGCACGCAACCAATTAGCCAGGCAATTAGGCAGGCAATTAGGCAGTTAACAAGGCAGGCAGTGAGGCAGGCAATTAGGCAGTTAATTAGGAAGGCCATAAGGCAGTTAATTAGGCAGGCAATTAAGCAAGGAATAAGGCAGTTAATTAGGCAGGCAATTAGACAGATGATTACGCAGGCAATTAGGCAGGCAATAAGGCAGTAAATTAGGCAAGCAATTACGCAGCTAATTAGGCAGGCAATTAAGCAGGCAATTAAGCATGCAATAAGGCAGTTAATTAGGCAAGCAATTAGGCAGGAAGGCACTTAGGCAGGCAATTAGGCAGTTAATTATGCAGGCAATTAGGCAATTAATTAGACAGGCAATAAGGCAGGTAATTAGGCAATCAATTAGGCAGAGAATTAGGCAGGCAATAAGGCAGGCAGGCAATCAGGCAGGAAATTAGGCATCAATTAGGCAGGCAATTAGTTAGGCTATTAGGCAAGCAATTAGGCAGTCAATTAAACAGTCAGGTAATTAGGCACGCAATTAGGTAGGCAAGCAATTAGGCAGTTTATTAGACAGGCAGGCAATTAGGCAGGTAAATAAATTAGGCAGGCAATTAGTCAGGCTATTAAGCAGGCAATTAGACAGGCAGACAATTAGGCAGGTAGGTTGTTAGTCAGGCAATTAGTCAGGCAATTAAGCAGGCAATTAGATAGGCAGGCAATTTGGCAGGCAGGCAATTGGATAGGCAGGCAATTTGGCAGGCAATTAGGCAGACAAATAGGCAGTTAGTCAGGCAGGCAATTAGGCAGGCAATAAGGCAGGCACTTCGGCAGGTAATTAGGCAATCAAGAAATATGGCAGGCAATTAGGCAGTTAATTAGGCAGGCAAATAGGCAGATAATTAGGCAGAGAATAAGGCAGGCAATTAGGCAGGCAATTAGGCAGGCAATAAGGCAGATAATTAGGCAGAGAATAAGGCAGGCAATCAGGCAGGAAATTAGGCATCAATTAGGCAGGCAATTAGTTAGGCTATTAGGCAAGCAATTAGGCAGTCAATTAAACAGTCAGGTAATTAGGCACGCAATTAGGTAGGCAGGCAATTAGGCAGTTGATTAGACAGGCAGGCAATTAGGCAGGTAAATAAATTAGGCAGGATATTAGTCAGGCTATTAAGCAGGCAATTAGACAGGCAGACAATTAGGCAGGTAGGTAATTAGTCAGGCAATTAGGCAGGCAATTAAGCAGGCAATTAGATAGGCAGGCAATTTGGCAGGCAGGCAATAAGGCAGGCAATTAGGCAAGCAATTAGGCAGACAAATAGGCAGTTAGTCAGGCAGGCAATTAGGCAGGCAATTAGGCAGGTAATTAGGCAATCAAGCAATATGGCATGCCATTAGGCAGTTAATTAGGCAAGCAATTAGGCAGGAAATTAGGCAGTCAATTAGGCAGGTTATTAGGCAAGCAATTAGGCAGGCAATTAGGTAGGCAGGCAATTAGGCAGGCAGGCAATTAGGCAGGCAATTAAGAAGTAAATTAAGCAGGCAGGCAATTTGGCATGTAATAAGGCAGGCAATTAGGCACGCAATTAGGCAGGCAATTAGGCAGTCAATTACACAGTCAGGCAATTAGGCACGCAATTAGGTAGGCAGGCAATTAGGCAGTTAATTAGACAGGCAGTCAATTAAGCAGGTAAATAAATAAGGCAAGCAATTAGTCAAGCTATTAAGCAGGCAATTAGACAGGCAGACAATTAGGCAGGTAGGTAATTAGTCAGGCAATTAGGCAGGCAATTAAGCAGGCAATTAGATAGGCAAGCATATTGGCAGGCAATAATGCAGGCAATTGGGCAAGCATTTAGGCAGTTAATTAGGCAGGCAATTAGGCAGGCAATGAAGCAGGCAATTAGGCAGTTAATTAGGCAGGCAATTAGGCAGGCAATGAGGCAGGCAATTAGGCAGATAATTCGGCAGGCAAGTGGGCTGGCAATTAGGCATGCAATTAGGCAGATAATTAGGCAGGCAATTAGGCATTTAATTAGCAGGCAATAAAGCAGTTAATTAGGCAGTTAATTAGGCAGGCAATTAAGCAGTTAATTAGGCGGGCAATTTAAAAGGCAATTAGGCAGGCAATTAGGTAGGCAATAAGGCAGGAAATTAGGCAGATAATTAGGCAGGCAATAAGGCATTTAATTAGCAGGCAATAAATCAGCTAATTAGGCAGGCAATTAGGCAGTTAATTAGGCAGGCAATTAGGCAGATGATTACGCAGGCAATTAGACAGGCAATAAAGCAGTTAATTAGGCAGGCAGGCAATTTGGCAGGTAATTTGGCAGGCAATGAGGCAGGCAATTAGGTAGGTAGGTAATTAGACAGGCAATTAGGCAGTTCATTAGGCAGGCAGGCAATTTAGCAGGTAATTAGGCAGGCAATTAGGCAAGCAATTAGTCAGGCAATTAGGCAGGCAATTAGGCAGGCAATTAGTCAGATAATTAAGTGGGTAATTAGGCAGAAAATTTGGCAGGCAATTAGGCAGTTAATTAGGCAAGCAATTGGGCAGTCAATTAGGCAGGCAATTAGGCAGTCAATTAGGCAATCAAGCAATATGGCAGGCATTTAGGCAGGTAATTAGGCAGGTAAATAGGCAGATAATTAGCAGGCAATAAGAAAGGTATTTAGGCAGGCAATTAGGCAGGCAATAAGGCAGTTTATTAGGCAAGCAATTAGGCAGGCAATTAGGCAGACAATTAAGCAGGCAATTAGGCATTTAATTAGCAGGCAATGAAGCAGTTAATTAGGCAGTTAATTAGGCAGGCAATTAAGCAGTTAATTAGGCAGGCAGGCAATTTAGCAGGTAATTAGGCAGGCAATAAGGCAGTTGATTGGGTAAGCAATTAGGCAGGCAATTAGGCAGTCAATTAAACAGGCAAGCAATTAGGCACGCAATTAGGTAGGCAGGCAATTAGGCAGTCACGCAATTAGGCAGTCAGGCAATTAGGCGTTTAATTAGGCAGGCAGGGAATTGGACAGGCAAAATGCCAGACAATTAAGCAGGAAATTAGGAAGGCAATTATGCATGCAATTAGCCAATCAATAAGCAGGCAATTAGGCAATTAATTCGGCAGGCAATTAGTCATTTAATTAGGCAGTAAATTAGGCAGGCAAATAGGCAGGCAGTTAGGCAGTAATTAAGAAGGCAATTAGGCATTTACTTAGGCAGGCAATTAGGCATTTACTGAGGCAGGCAATTAGGCATTTAATTAGCAGGCAATAAAGCAGTTAATTAGGCAGTTAATCAGGCAGGCAATTAAGCAGTTTATAAGCCAGGCAGGCAATTTAGCAGGTAATTAGGCAGGCAATTAGGCAGTTAATAAGGCAGGCAATTAGGCAGAAAATTTGGAAGCAATTAGGCAGGCAATTAGGCTGGCTATAAGGCAGGCAATTGGGCAGTTAATTAGGTAGGCTATTAGGCAATCAAGCAATATGGCAGGCAATTAAGCAGTTAATTAGGCAGGCAAATAGGCAGATAATTAAGCAGGCAATAAGTCAGGCAATTAAGCAGGCATTTAGACAGGTAGGCAATTTGGCAGGCAATTCGGTAGGCAATTAAGCAGGCAATTGGGCAGGCAATAAGGCAGTTAATTAGACAGGCAATTAAGCAGGCAAATAGGCAGGCAATTAGGCAGTTAATAAGTCAGGCAATTAGGTAGGCAGTTGGGTAGGCAGTTAGGCATGCAATAAGGCAGTTAATTAGGCAGGCAATTAGGCAGGCAATTAGGAAGGCAAATAGGCAGGCAACTAATTAGCCAGGCAATTAGGCAGGCAATTAGGCAAGCAATTAAGCAGGCAATTAGGCAATTAATTAGGCAAGCAATTAGGCAGGCAGATAATAAGGGAGGCAATTAAGCAGTTAATTAGGCAGGCATGCAATTTGGCAGGTAATAATGCAGGCAATAAGGAAAGCAATTAAGCAGGAAATTAGGCAGGCAATTAAGCAGATAATTATGCACATAATTAGGCAGGCAATAAGTCAGGCAATTAGGTAGTTAATTAGTCAAGCAAATAGGCAGGCAATTATGCAGGCAATTAGGTAGTTAATTAGGCAGGCAACTATGCAGGTAATTAGGCAAGCAATTAGTTAGATAAATAGGCAGGCAATGAAGCAGTTAATTAGGCCCGCAATAAGGCAGGCAATTAATAATGTAATTAGGCAGGCAGGCAATTAGGCAGGCAATTAAGCAGTTAATTAGGCAAGCAGGCAATTGGGCAGGTAATAAGGCAGGCAATTAGATAGGCAGGCAATTTGGCATGCAGGCAATAAGGCAGGCAATTAGGCAGTTAATTAGGCATGCAAATAGGCAGATAATTAGGCAGGCAATTAGGCAGGCAATTAGGCAGGCAATTAGGCAGCTATTTAGGCAGTTAATTGGACCTTGCAATTAGGCAGTTTATTAAGCAGGCAATTAGGCAGGCAATTAGGCAGGTAGGCAATTAGGCACGCAATAAGGTAGGCAGGCAATTAGGCAGTCAATTAAACAGGCAGGCAATTAGGCACGCAATTAGGTAGGCAGGCAATTAGGCAGTCAGGCAATTAGGCAGTTAATGAGGCAGACAGGGAATTTGGCAGACAATAAGGCAGACAATAAAGCAGGCAATTAGAAAGGCAATTAAGCAGGCAATTAGACAAGCAATTAGGCAGTCAATTAGGCAGTTAATTAGGCAGGCAATTAAGCAGGGAATAAGGCAGTTAATTAGGCAGGCACTTAGGCAGATGATTACGTAGGCAATTAGGCAGGCAATAAGGCAGTTAATAAGGCAAGCAATTACGCAGCTAATTAGGCAGGCAATTAGGCAGTTAATTAGGCAGGCAAGCAATTTGGCAAGTAATTTTGCAGGCAATTAGGCATTTAATTAGCAGGCAATAAAGCGGTTACTTAGGCAGTTAATTAGGCAGGCAATTAAGCAGTTTATTAGCCAGGCAGGCAATTTAGCAGGTAATTAGGCAGGCAATTAGGCAGTTAATAAGGCAGGCAATTAGGCAGAAAATTTGGAAGCAATTAGGCAGGCAATTAGGCTGGCAATTAGGCAGGCAATTGGGCAGTTAATTAGGCAGGCTATTAGGCAATCAAGCAATATGGCAGGCAATTAAGCAGTTAATTAGGCAGGCAAATAGGCAGATAATTAGGCAGGCAATAAGTCAGGCAATTAAGCAGGCATTTAGACAGGTAGGCAATTTGGCAGGCAATTAGGTAGGCAATTAAGCAGGCAATTGGGCAGGCAATAAGGCAGTTAATTAGACAGGCAATTAAGCAGGCAAATAGACAGGCAATTAGGCAGTTAATAAGTCAGGCAATTAGGTAGGCAGTTGGGTAGGCAGTTAGGCAGGCAATAAGGCAGTTAATTAGGCACGCAATTAGGCTGGCAATTAGGAAGGCAATAAGGCAGGCATATAGGCAGGCATATTGACAGCCAATTAGGCAGGCAATTATGCAGGCAATTAAGCAGGCAATTAGGCAATTAATTTTGCTAACAATTAGGCAGGCAGGCAATTAGGCAGGCAGATAATATGGGAGGCAATTAAGCAGTTAATTAGGCAGGCATGCAATTTGGCAGGTAATAAGGCAGGCAATAAGGAAAGCAATTAAGCAGGCAATTAGGCAGGCAATTAAGCAGATAATTAAGCACATAATTAGGCAGGCAATAAGGCAGGCAAATAGGTAGTTAATTAGGCAAGCAAATAGGCAGGCAATTAGGCAGGCAATTAAGTAGTTAATTAGGCAGGTAATAAGGCAAGCAATTAGTTAGATAAATAGGCAGGCAATAAAGCAGTTAATTAGGCCCGCAATAAGGCAGGCAATTAATAATGTAATTAGGCAGGCAGGCAATTAGGCAGGCAATTAAGCAGTTAATTAGGCAAGCAGGCAATTGGGCAGGTAATAAGGCAGGCAATTAGATAAGCAGGCAATTTTGCATGCAGGCAATAAGGCAGGCAATTAGGCAAGCAATTAGGCAGAAAAATAGGCAGTTAGTCAGGCAGGCAATAAGGCAGGCAGTTAGGCAGGCAATAAGGGAGGTAATTAGGCAATCAAGCAATATGGCAGGCAATTAGGAAGTTAATTAGGCATGCAAATAGGCAGATAATTAGGCAGGCAATAAGTCAGGCAATTAAGCAGGTATTTAGACAGGTAGGCAATTTGGCAGGCAATTCGGTAGGCAATTAAGCAGGCAATTGGGCAGGCAATAAGGCAGTTAATTAGACAGGCAATTAAGCAGGCAAATAGGCAGGCAATTAGGCAGTTAATAAGTCAGGCAATTAGGTAGGCAGTTGGGTAGGCAGTTAGGCAGGCAATAAGGCAGTTAATTAGGCAGGCAATTAGGCAGGCAATTAGGAAGGCAATAAGGCAGGCAAATAGGCAGGCATATTGACAGCCAATTAGGCAGGCAATTAGGAAGTTAATTAGGCAGATGATTAGGCAGGAAATTTGGCAGGCATTAAGGCAGGCAAATAGGCAGGCAACTAATTAGCCAGGCAATTAGGCAGGCAATTAGGCAGGCAATTAGGCAATTAATTAGGCAAGCAATTTGGCAGGCAGGCAATTAGGCAGGCAGATAATAAGGGAGGCAATTAAGCAGTTAATTAGGCAGGCATGCAATTTGGCAGGTAATAAGGCAGGCAATAAGAAAAGCAATTAAGCAGGCCATTAGGCAGGCAATTAGGTAGGCAATTAAGCAGATAATTAAGCACATAATTAGGCAGGCAATAAGGCAGGCAATTAGGTAGTTAATTAGTCAAGCAAATAGGCAGGCAATTAGGCAGGCAATTAGGCAGGAAATTAGGCAGGCAGGCAATTTAGCAGGTAATTAGGCAGGCAATTAGGCAGGCAATTAGGCAGATAATTAAGCAGGCAATTAGGCAGAAAATTTGGCAGGCAATAAGAAAGGTAATTCAGGAGGTAATTAGGCAGGCAATTAGGCAGGCAATAATGCAGTTTATTAGGCCCGCAATAAGGCAGGCAATTAATAATGTAATTAGGCAGGCAGGCAATTAGGCAGGCAATTATCAGTTAATTAGGCAAGCAGGCAATTGGGCAGGTAATAAGGCAGGCAATTAGATAGGCAGGCAATTTGGCATGCAGGCAATAAGGCAGGCAATTAGGCAGTTAATTAGGCAGTTAATTAGGCATGCAAATAGGCAGATAATTAGGCAGGCAATTAGGCATTTAATTAGGCAGGCAATTAGGCATTTAATTAGCAGGCAATAAATCAGTTAATTAGGCAGGCAATTAAGCAGTTGATTAGGCAGGCAATTTAGCAGGTAATTAGGCAGGCATTAGGCAGGCAATTAGGCAGGAAATTAGGCAGATAATTAGGCAGGCAATTAGGCATTTAATTAGCAGGCAATGAAGCAGTTAATAAGGCAGTTAATAAGGCAGGCAATTAAGCAGTTAATTAGGCAGGCAGGCAATTTAGCAGGTAATTAGGCAGGCAATTAGGCAGGCAATTAGGCAGATAATTAAGCAGGCAATTAGGCAGAAAATTTGGCAGGCAATTAGGCAGGCAATTAGGCAGTCAATTAGGCAGGCAATTATGCAGTCAATTAGTTAATCAAGCAATATGGCAGGCATTTAGGCAGGTAATTAGGCAGGAAAATAGGCAGATAATTAGGCAGGCAATAAGAAAGGTAATTCAGGAGGTAATTAGGCAGGCACTTAGGCAGGCAATAATGCAGTTTATTAGGCAGGCAATTAGGCAGGCAATTCGGCAGGCAATAATGCAGTTAATTAGGCAAGCAATTAGGCAGGCAGATAATAAGGGAGGCAATTAAGCAGGCAATTAGGCAGTTAATTAGGCAGGCAATGAGGCAGGCTATTAGGCAGTTAATTAGGAAGGCAATTAGGCAGTTAATTAGGCAAGCAATTAGGCAGGCAGGCAATTAGGCAGGCAATTAGGCAGGCAATTAGGCAGTTAATTAAGCAGGCAAATAGGCAGGCAATTAGGCAGTTAATAAGTCAGGCAGTTATGTAGGCAGTTGGGTAGGCAATTAGGCAGGCAATAAGGCAGTTAGTAAGTTAATTAGGCAGGCAATTAGACAGATGATTACGCAGGCAATTAGGCAGGCAATAAGGCAGTAAATTAGGCAGTTAATTAAGCAGGAAAATAGGCAGGCAATTAGGCAGTTAATAAGTCAGGCAATTATGTAGGCAGTTGGGTAGGCAATTAGGCAGTTAATTAGGCAGGCAATGAGGCAGGCTATTAGGCAGTTAATTAGGAAGGCAATTAGGCAGTTAATTAGGCAAGCAATTAGGCAGGCAGGCAATTAGGCAGGCAATTAGGCAGGCAATTAGGCAGTTAATTAAGCAGGCAAATAGGCAGGCAATTAGGCAGTTAATAAGTCAGGCAGTTATGTAGGCAGTTGGGTAGGCAATTAGGCAGGCAATAAGGCAGTTAGTAAGTTAATTAGGCAGGCAATTAGACAGATGATTACGCAGGCAATTAGGCAGGCAATTAGGCAGTAAATCAGGCAAGCAATTACGCAGCTAATTAGGCAGGCAATTAAGCAGGCAATTAAGCAGGCAATTAAGCATGCAATTAGGCAGTTAATTAGGCAAGCAATTAGGCAGAAAGGCACTTAGGCAGGCAATTAGGCAGACAATTAAGCAGTTAATTAAGCAGGCAGGCAATTTGGCAGGTAACTTTGCAGGCAATTAGGCAGGCAATGAGACAGGCAATTAGGCAGCTATTTAGGCAGTTATATGGATTTTGCAATTAAACAGTTAATTAAGCAAACAATTAGGCAGGCAATTAGGCAGGCAGGCAATTAGGCATGCAGGCAATTAGGCAGGTAAGCAATTAGGCAGTTAATAAGGAAGGCAAAAAGGCAGGCAATTGACAGGCAATTTGGCAGGCAATTAGGTAGGCATTTAGAAAGTTAATTAGGCAGTCAATAAGGCAGTCAATTAGGCAGTTAAGTAGGCAGGCCATTAGGCAGTTAATAAGGCAAGCAATTAGGCAGGCAATTAAGAAGGTAATTAGGCAAGCAATTAGGCAGGCAATTAGGAAGGCAGGCAATTAGGCAGGCAATTAAGAAGTTAATTAGGCAGGCAATTTGGCATGTAATAAGGCAGGCAATTAGGCAGGCAATTAGCTGGCAATTAGGCAGGCAATTAGGCAGTTTATAGGGCAGGCAATTAGGCAGTTAATTATGCAGGTAATTAGGCAATCAATTAGGCAGAGAATTAGGCAGGCAATAAGGCAGGCAGGCAATCAGGCAGGAAATTAGGCATCAATTAGGCAGGCAATTAGTTAGGCTATTAGGCAAGCAATTAGGCAGTCAATTAAACAGTCAGGTAATTAGGCACGCAATTAGGTAGGCAGGCAATTAGGCAGTTTATTAGACAGGCAGGCAATTAGGCAGGTAAATAAATTAGGCCGGCAATTAGTCAGGCTATTAAGCAGGCAATTAGACAGGCAGACAATTAGGCAGGTAGGTTGTTAGTCAGGCAATTAGTCAGGCAATTAAGCAGGCAATTAGATAGGCAGGCAATTTGGCAGGCAGGCAATTGGATAGGCAGGCAATTTGGCAGGCAATTAGGCAGACAAATAGGCAGTTAGTCAGGCAGGCAATTAGGCAGGCAATAAGGCAGGCACTTCGGCAGGTAATTAGGCAATCAAGAAATATGGCAGGCAATTAGGCAGTTAATTAGGCAGGCAAATAGGCAGATAATTAGGCAGAGAATAAGGCAGGCAATTAGGCAGGCAATTAGGCAGGCAATAAGGCAGATAATTAGGCAGAGAATAAGGCAGGCAATCAGGCAGGAAATTAGGCATCAATTAGGCAGGCAATTAGTTAGGCTATTAGGCAAGCAATTAGGCAGTCAATTAAACAGTCAGGTAATTAGGCACGCAATTAGGTAGGCAGGCAATTAGGCAGTTGATTAGACAGGCAGGCAATTAGGCAGGTAAATAAATTAGGCAGGATATTAGTCAGGCTATTAAGCAGGCAATTAGACAGGCAGACAATTAGGCAGGTAGGTAATTAGTCAGGCAATTAGGCAGGCAATTAAGCAGGCAATTAGATAGGCAGGCAATTTGGTAGGCAGGCAATAAGGCAGGCAATTAGGCAAGCAATTAGGCAGACAAATAGGCAGTTAGTCAGGCAGGCAATTAGGCAGGCAATTAGGCAGGTAATTAGGCAATCAAGCAATATGGCATGCCATTAGGCAGTTAATTAGGCAAGCAATTAGGCAGGAAATTAGGCAGGCAATTAGGCAGGTTATTAGGCAAGCAATTAGGCAGGCAATTAGGTAGGCAGGCAATTAGGCAGGCAGGCAATTAGGCAGGAAATTAAGAAGTAAATTAAGCAGGCAGGCAATTTGGCATGTAATAAGGCAGGCAATTAGGCACGCAATTAGGCAGGCAATTAGGCAGGCAATTAGGCAGTCAATTACACAGTCAGGCAATTAGGCACGCAATTAGGTAGGCAGGCAATTAGGCAGTTAATTAGACAGGCAGTCAATTAAGCAGGTAAATAAATAAGGCAAGTAATTAGTTAAGCTATTAAGCAGGCAATTAGACAGGCAGACAATTAGGCAGGTAGGTAATTAGTCAGGCAATTAGGCAGGCAATTAAGCAGGCAATTAGATAGGCAGGCATATTGGCAGGCAATAATGCAGGCAATTAGGCAAGCAATTAGGCAGTTAATTAGGCAGGCAATTAGGCAGGCAATGAAGCAGGCAATTAGGCAATTAATTAGGCAGGCAATTAGGCAGGCAATGAGGCAGGCAATTAGGCAGATAATTCGGCAGGCAAGTGGGCTGGCAATTAGGCAGGCAATAAATCAGCTAATTAGGCAGGCAATTAGGCAGTTAATTAGGCAGGCAATTAGGCAGATGATTACGCAGGCAATTAGACAGGCAATAAAGCAGTTAATTAGGCAGGCAGGCAATTTGGCAGGTAATTTGGCAGGCAATGAGGCAGGCAATTAGGTAGGTAGGTAATTAGACAGGCAATTAGGCAGTTCATTAGGCAGGCAGGTAATTTAGCAGGTAATTAGGCAGGCAATTAGGCAAGCAATTAGTCAGGCAATTAGGCAGGCAATTAGGCAGGCAATTAGTCAGATAATTAAGTGGGCAATTAGGCAGAAAATTTGGCAGGCAATTAGGCAGTTAATTAGGCAAGCAATTGGGCAGTCAATTAGGCAGGCAATTAGGCAGTCAATTAGGCAATCAAGCAATATGGCAGGCATTTAGGCAGGTAATTAGGCAGGCAAATAGGCAGATAATTAGCAGGCAATAAGAAAGGTAATTAGGCAGGCAATTAGGCAGGCAATAAGGCAGTTTATTAGGCAAGCAATTAGGCAGGCAATTAGGCAGACAATTAGGCAGGCAATTAGGCATTTAATTAGCAGGCAATGAAGCAGTTAATTAGGCAGTTAATTAGGCAGGCAATTAAGCAGTTAATTAGGCAGGCAGGCAATTTAGCAGGTAATTAGGCAGGCAATAAGGCAGCTGATTGGGTAAGCAATTAGGCAGGCAATTAGGCAGTCAATTAAACAGGCAAGCAATTAGGCACGCAATAAGGTAGGCAGGCAATTAGGCAGTCACGCAATTAGGCAGTCAGGCAATTAGGCGTTTAATTAGGCAGGCAGGGAATTGGACAGGCAAAATGCCAGACAATTAAGCAGGAAATTAGGAAGGCAATTATGCAGGCAATTAGCCAATCAATAAGCAGGCAATTAGGCAATTAATTCGGCAGGCAATTAGGCATTTAATTAGGCAGTAAATTAGGCAGGCAAATAGGCAGGCAGTTAGGCAGTAATTAAGAAGGCAATTAGGCATTTACTTAGGCAGGCAATTAGGCATTTAATTAGCAGGCAATAATCAGTTAATTAGGCAGTTAATCAGGCAGGCAATTAAGCAGTTTATAAGCCAGGCAGGCAATTTAGCAGGTAATTAGGCAGGCAATTAGGCAGTAAATAAGGCAGGCAATTAGGCAGAAAATTTGGAAGCATTTAGGCAGGCAATTAGGCTGGCAATAAGGCAGGCAATTGGGCAGTTAATTAGGTAGGCTATTAGGCAATCAAGCAATATGGCAGGCAATTAAGCAGTTAATTAGGCAGGCAAATAGGCAGATAATTAGGCAGGCAATAAGTCAGGCAATTAAGCAGGCATTTAGACAGGTAGGCAATTTGGCAGGCAATTCGGTAGACAATTAAGCAGGCAATTGGGCAGGCAATAAGGCAGTTAATTAGACAGGCAATTAAGCAGGCAAATAGGCAGGCAATTAGGCAGTTAATAAGTCAGGCAATTAGGTAGGCAGTTGGGTAGGCAGTTAGGCATGCAATAAGGCAGTTAATTAGGCAGGCAATTAGGCAGGCAATTAGGAAGGCAATAAGGCAGGCAAATAGGCAGGCATATTGACAGCCAATTAGGCAGGCAATTAGGAAGTTAATTAGGCAGATGATTAGGCAGGAAATTTGGCAGGCAATAAGGCAGGCAAATAGGCAGGCAACTAATTAGCCAGGCAATTAGGCAGGCAATTAGGCAAGCAATTAAGCAGGCAATTAGGCAATTAATTAGGCAAGCAATTAGGCAGGCAGGCAATTAGGCAGGCAGATAATAAGGGAGGCAATTAAGCAGTTAATTAGGCAGGCATGCAATTTGGCAGGTAATAAATCAGGCAATAAGGAAAGCAATTAAGCAGGAAATTAGGCAGGCAATTAAGCAGATAATTAAGCACATAATTAGGCAGGCAATAAGGCAGGCAATTAGGTAGTTAATTAGTCAAGCAAATAGGCAGGCAATTAGGCAGGCAATAAGGTATTTAATTAGGCAGGCAATTATGCAGGTAATTAGGCAAGCAATTAGTTAGATAAATAGGCAGGCAATGAAGCAGTTAATTAGGCCCGCAATAAGGCAGGCAATTAATAATGTAATTAGGCAGGCAGGCAATTAGGCAGGCAATTAAGCAGTTAATTAGGCAAGCAGGCAATTGGGCAGGTAATAAGGCAGGCAATTAGATAGGCAGGCAATTTGGCATGCAGGCAATAAGGCAGGCAATTAGGCAATTAATTAGGCATGCAATTAGGCAGGCAATTAGGCAGGCAATTAGGCAGCTATTTAGGCAGTTAATTGGACCTTGCAATTAGGCAGTTTATTAAGCAGGCAATTAGGCAGGCAATTAGGCAGGTAGGCAATTAGGCACGCAATAAGGTAGGCAGGCAATTAGGCAGTTAATTAAACAGGCAGGCAATTAGGCACGCAATTAGGTAGGCAGGCAATTAGGCAGTCAGGCAATTAGGCAGTTAATGAGGCAGGCAGATAATTTGGCAGACAATAAGGCAGACAATAAAGCAGGCAATTAGAAAGGCAATTAAAAAGGCAATTAGACAAGCAATTAGGCAGTCAATTAGGCAGTTAATTAGGCAGGCAATTAAGCAGGGAATAAGGCAGTTAATTAGGCAGGCACTTAGGCAGATGATTACGTAGGCAATTAGGCAGGCAATAAGGCAGTTAATTAGGCAAGCAATTACGCAGCTAATTAGGCAGGCAATTAGGCAGTTAATTAGGCAGGCAGGCAATTTGGCAAGTAATTTTGCAGGCAATTAGGCAGGCAATTAGACAGGCAATTAGGCAGCTATTTAGGCAGTTAATTGGACCTTGCAATTAGGCAGTTTATTAAGCAGGCAATTAGGCAGGCAATTAGGCAGGTAGGCAATTAATCAGTTAATAAGGAAGGCTAAAAGGCAGGCAATTAGGCAGGCAATTAGGCAGGCATATATACAGTTAATTAGGCAGTCAATTAGGCAGTTAATTATGCATGCCATTAGGCAGTTAATTAGGCAAGCAAATAGGCAGAAAATTAGGCAAACAATTTAGCAGGTTATTAGGCAAGCAATTAGGCAGGCAATTAGGAAGGCAGGCAATTAGGCAGGTTATTAGGCAAGCAATTAGGCAGGCAACTAGAAAGGCAGGCAATTAGGCAGGCAATTAGGCAGGCAATTAGGCAGGCAATTAAGGAGTTAATTAGGCAGGCAGGCAATTTGGCATGTAATAAGGCAGGCAATTAGGCAGACAATTAGGCAGTCAATTAAACAGTCAGGCAATTAGGTACGCAATTGGGTAGGCAGGCAATTAGGCAGTTAATTAGACAGGCAGTTAATTAGACAGGCAGGCAATTAGGCAGGTAAATAAATTAGGCAGGCAATTAGTCAGGCTATTAAGCAGGCAATTAGACAGGCAGACAATTAGGCAGCAAGGTAATTAGTCAGGCAATTAGGCAGGCAATTAAGCAGGAAATTAGGCAGTTAATTAGGCAAGCAATTAGGTAGGCAGGCAATTAGGCAGGCAGGTAATTAGGCAGGCAATTAAGCAGGCAAATAGGTAGTTTATTTGGCAAGCAATAAGGCAGGCAATTAGGCAGAAAATTAGGCAGGCAATTAAGCAGGAAATTAGGCAGTTAATTAGGCAAGCAATTAGGTAGGCAGGCAATTAGGCAGGCAGGTAATTAGGCAGGCAATTAAGCAGTTAATTAGGTAGGCAAGCAATTTGGCAGGTAACTAGGCAGGCAATAAGGTAAGCAATTAAGCAGGCAATTAGGCAGGCAATTAGGCAGGCAATAAGGCAGGCAATTTGGCAGTTAATTAGGCAGTTAATTAGGCAGGTAATAAGGCAGATGATTAGGCAGGCAATTGGGCAGGCAATTAGGCAGGCAATTGGGCAGGCAATTAGGCATGCAATTAGGCAGATAATTAGGCAGGTAATAAGGCAGATAATCAGGCAGGCAATTGGGCAGGCAATTAGGCATGCAATTAGGCAGATAATTAGGCAGTTAATTAGGCCCGCAATTAGGCAGTTAATTAAGCCCGCAATTAGGCAGGCAATTAAGCAGTTAATTAGGCAAGCAGCAATTTGACAGGTAATTAGGCAGGCAATTAGGCAGGTAATTATGCAGGTAATTAGGCAGTTAATTAGGCAGGCAATTAGGCAGTTAATTAGGCAGGCAAATAGGTAGTTTATTTGGCAAGCAATAAGGCAGGCAATTAGGCAGAAAATTAGGCAGGCAATTAAGCAGGAAATTAGGCAGTTAATTAGGCAAGCAATTAGGTAGGCAGGCAATTAGGCAGGCAGGTAATTAGGCAGGCAATTAAGCAGGCAAATAGGTTGTTTATTTGGCAAGCAATAAGGCAGGCAATTAGGCAGAAAATTAGGCAGGCAATTAAGCAGGAAATTAGGCAGTTAATTAGGCAAGCAATTAGGTAGGCAGGCAATTAGGCAGGCAGGTAATTAGGCAGGCAATTAAGCAGTTAATTAGGTAGGCAAGCAATTTGGCAGGTAACTAGGCAGGCAATAAGGTAAGCAATTAAGCAGGCAATTAGGCAGGCAATTAGGCAGGCAATTAGGCAGGCAATAAGGCAGGCAATTTGGCAGTTAATTAGGCAGTTAATTAGGCAGGTAATAAGGCAGATAATTAGGCAGGCAATTGGGAAGGCAATTAGGCATGCAATTAGGCAGATAATTAGGCAGGTAATAAGGCAGATAATTAGGCAGGCAATTGGGCAGGCAATTAGGCATGCAATTAGGCAGATAATTAGGCAGTTAATTAGGCAGTTAATTAGGCCCGCAATTAGGCAGGCAATTAAGCAGTTAATTAGGCAAGCAGCAATTTGACAGGTAATTAGGCAGGCAATTAGGCAGGTAATTATGCAGGTAATTAGGCAGTTAATTAGGCAGGCAATTAGGCATTTAATTAGGCAGGCAATTAGGCAGGCAAATAGGTAGTTT
Source organism: Bacillus rossius redtenbacheri (assembly GCF_032445375.1). Classification (NCBI taxonomy): domain Eukaryota; kingdom Metazoa; phylum Arthropoda; class Insecta; order Phasmatodea; family Bacillidae; genus Bacillus; species Bacillus rossius. Next base: position 55,680 of record NW_026962317.1, read on the forward strand.
ATTTGGCAAGCAATAAGGCAGGCAATTAGGCAGAAAATTAGGCAGGCAATTAAGCAGGAAATTAGGCAGTTAATTAGGCAAGCAATTAGGTAGGCAGGCAATTAGGCAGGCACGTAATTAGGCAGGCAATTAAGCAGTTTATTAGGTAGGCAAGCAATTTGGCAGGTAACTAGGCAGGCAATAAGGTAAGCAATTAAGCAGGCAATTAGGCAGGCAATTAAGCAGTTAATTAGGCAGGCAATTAGGCAGGCAATAAGGCAGGCAATTGGGTAGTTAATTGGGCAGCCAATTAGACAGATAATTAGGCAGGAAATTGGGTAGGCAATTAGGTAGTTTATTAGGCAAGCAATAAGGCAGGCAATTAGGCAGAAAATTAGGCAGGCAATTGAGCAGGCAATTAGGCAGTTAATTAGGCAAGCAATTGGGTAGGCAGGCAATTGGGCAGGCAGGTAATTAGGCAGGCAATTAAGCAGTTAATTAGGTAGGCAGGCAATTTGGCAGGTAACTAGGCAGGCAATAAGGTAAGCAATTAAGCAGGCAATTAGGCAGGCAATTAGGCAGGCAATTAAGCAGTTAATTAGGCAGGCAATTAGGCAGGCAATAAGGCAGGCAATTAGGTAGTTAATTGGGCAGGCAATTAGACAGATAATTAGCAGGCTATTGGGTAAGCAATTAGGCAAGCAATTAGGCAGATAATTAGGCAGGCGATAAAGCAGTTAATTAGGCAGTTAAATAGGCATACAATTAGGCAGTTAATTAGGCAGGCAATAATCAGGCAATTAGGCAGGCAATTAGGCAGTTAATTAGGCAAGCAATTAGGCAGGTAATTAGGTAGTTTATTAGGCAAGCAGTTAGGCAGACAATTAGGCAGGCAATAAGGTAGGCAATTAGGCAGTTAATTAGGCAAGCAATTAGGCAGACAGGCAATTAGGCAGGCTTGTAATTAGATAGGCAATTAAGCAGTAATTAGGCAGGAAATTAGGCAGTTTATTAGGCAGGCAATGAAGCAGGAAGTTAGGCAGTTAATTTGGCAGGCAATTAAGCAGTTAATTAAGGCAGGCAATTAAGAAGGGAATAAGGCAGTTAATTAGGCAGGCAGTTAATTAGACAGGCAGGCAATTAGGCAGGTAAATAAATTAGGCAGGCAATTAGTCAGGCTATTAAGCAGGCAATTAGACAGGCAGACAATTAGGCAGCAAGGTAATTAGTCAGGCAATTAGGCAGGCAATAAGGCAGGAAATTAGGCAGTTAATTAGGCAAGCAATTAGGTAGGCAGGCAATTAGGCAGGCAGGTAATTAGGCAGGCAATTAAGCAGGCAAATAGGTAGTTTATTTGGCAAGCAATAAGGCAGGCAATTAGGCAGAAAATTAGGCAGGCAATTAAGCAGGAAATTAGGCAGTTAATTAGGCAAGCAATTAGGTAGGCAGGCAATTAGGCAGGCAGGTAATTAGGCAGGCAATTAAGCAGTTAATTTGGTAGGCAAGCAATTTGGCAGGTAACTAGGCAGGCAATAAGGTAAGCAATTAAGCAGGCAATTAGGCAGGCAATTAGGCAGGCAATAAGGCAGGCAATTTGGCAGTTAATTAGGCAGTTAATTAGGCAGGTAATAAGGCAGATAATTAGGCAGGCAATTGGGCAGGCAATTGGGCAGGCAATTAGGCATGCAATTAGGCAGATAATTAGGCAGGTAATAAGGCAGATAATTAGGCAGGCAATTGGGCAGGCAATTAGGCATGCAATTAGGCAGATAATTAGGTAGTTAATTAGGCCCGCAATTAGGCAGTTAATTAAGCCCGCAATTAGGCAGGCAATTAAGCAGTTAATTAGGCAAGCAGCAATTTGACAGGTAATTAGGTAGGCAATTAGGCAGGTAATTATGCAGGTAATTAGGCAGTTAATTAGGCAGGCAATTAGGCAGTTAATTAGACAGGCAAATAGGTAGTTTATTTGGCAAGCAATAAGGCAGGCAATTAGGCAGAAAATTAGGCAGGCAATTAAGCAGGAAATTAGGCAGTTAATTAGGCAAGCAATTAGGTAGGCAGGCAATTAGGCAGGCAGGTAATTAGGCAGGCAATTAAGCAGGCAAATAGGTAGTTTATTTGGCAAGCAATAAGGCAGGCAATTAGGCAGAAAATTAGGCAGGCAATTAAGCAGGAAATTAGGCAGTTAATTAGGCAAGCAATTAGGTAGGCAGGCAATTAGGCAGGCAGGTAATTAGGCAGGCAATTAAGCAGTTAATTAGGTAGGCAAGCAATTTGGCAGGTAACTAGGCAGGCAATAAGGTAAGCAATTAAGCAGGCAATTAGGCAGGCAATTAGGCAGGCAATTAGGCAGGCAATAAGGCAGGCAATTTGGCAGTTAATTAGGCAGTGAATTAGGCAGGTAATAAGGCAGATAATTAGGCAGGCAATTGGGAAGGCAATTAGGCATGCAATTAGGCAGATAATTAGGCAGGTAATAAGGCAGATAATTAGGCAGGCAATTGGGCAGGCAATTAGGCATGCAATTAGGCAGATAATTAGGCAGTTAATTAGGCAGTTAATTAGGCCCGCAATTAGGCAGGCAATTAAGCAGTTAATTAGGCAAGCAGCAATTTGACAGGTAATTAGGCAGGCAATTAGGCAGGTAATTATGCAGGTAATTAGGCAGTTAATTAGGCAGGCAATTAGGCATTTAATTAGGCAGGCAATTAGGCAGGCAATGAAGCAGGCAATTAGGCAGTTAATTAGGCAGTTAATTAGGCAGGCAATAAGGCAGGCAATGAGGCAGGCAATTAGGCAGATAATTCGGCAGGCAAGTGGGCTGGCAATTAGGCAGGCAATAAATCAGCTAATTAGGCAGGCAATTAGGCAGTTAATTAGGCAGGCAATTAGGCAGATGATTACGCAGGCAATTAGACAGGCAATAAAGCAGTTAATTAGGCAGGCAGGCAATTTGGCAGGTAATTTGGCAGGCAATGAGGCAGGCAATTAGGTAGGTAGGTAATTAGACAGGCAGTTAGGCAGTTCATTAGGCAGGCAGGTAATTTAGCAGGTAATTAGGCAGGCAATTAGGCAAGCAATTATTCAGGCAATTAGGCAGGCAATTAGGCAGGCAATTAGTCAGATAATTAAGTGGGCAATTAGGCAGAAAATTAGGCAGGCAATTAGGCAGTTAATTAGGCAAGCAATTGGGCAGTCAATTAGGCAGGCAATTAGGCAGTCAATTAGGCAATCAAGCAATATGGCAGGCATTTAGGCAGGTAATTAGGCAGGCAAATAGGCAGAGAATTAGCAGGCAATAAGAAAGGTAATTAGGCAGGCAATTAGGCAGGCAATAAGGCAGTTTATTAGGCAAGCAATTAGGCAGGCAATTAGGCAGACAATTAGGCAGGCAATTAGGCATTTAATTAGCAGGCAATGAAGCAGTTAATTAGGCAGTTAATTAGGCATGCAATTAAGCAGTTAATTAGGCAGGCAGGCAATTTAGCAGGTAATTAGGCAGGCAATAAGGCAGCTGATTGGGTAAGCAATTAGGCAGGCAATTAGGCAGTCAATTAAACAGGCAAGCAATTAGGCACGCAATTAGGTAGGCAGGCAATTAGGCAGTCACGCAATTAGGCAGTCAGGCAATTAGGCGTTTAATTAGGCAGGCAGGGAATTGGACAGGCAAAATGCCAGACAATTAAGCAGGAAATTAGGAAGGCAATTATGCAGGCAATTAGCCAATCAATAAGCAGGCAATCAGGCAATTAATTCGGCAGGCAATTAGGCATTTAATTAGGCAGTAAATTAGGCAGGCAAATAGGCAGGCAGTTAGGCAGTAATTAAGAAGGCAATTAGGCATTTACTTAGGCAGGCAATTAGGCATTTAATTAGCAGGCAATAATCAGTTAATTAGGCAGTTAATAAGGCAGGCAATTAAGCAGTTTATAAGCCAGGCAGGCAATTTAGCAGGTAATTAGGCAGGCAATTAGGCAGTTAATAAGGCAGGCAATTAGGCAGAAAATTTGGAAGCATTTAGGCAGGCAATTAGGCTGGCAATAAGGCAGGCAATTGGGCAGTTAATTAGGTAGGCTATTAGGCAATCAAGCAATATGGCAGGCAATTAAGCAGTTAATTAGGCAGGCAAATAGGCAGATAATTAGGCAGGCAATAAGTCAGGCAATTAAGCAGGCATTTAGACAGGTAGGCAATTTGGCAGGCAAATCGGTAGACAATTAAGCAGGCAATTGGGCAGGCAATAAGGCAGTTAATTAGACAGGCAATTAAGCAGGCAAATAGGCAGGCAATTAGGCAGTTAATAAGTCAGGCAATTAGGTAGGCAGTTGGGTAGGCAGTTAGGCATGCAATAAGGCAGTTAATTAGGCAGGCAATTAGGCAGGCAATTAGGAAGGCAATAAGGCAGGCAAATAGGCAGGCATATTGACAGCCAATTAGGCAGGCAATTAGGAAGTTAATTAGGCAGATGATTAGGCAGGAAATTTGGCAGGCAATAAGGCAGGCAAATAGGCAGGCAACTAATTAGCCAGGCAATTAGGCAGGCAATTAGGCAAGCAATTAAGCAGGCAATTAGGCAATTAATTAGGCAAGCAATTAGGCAGGCAGGCAATTAGGCAGGCAGATAATAAGGGAGGCAATTAAGCAGTTAATTAGGCAGGCATGCAATTTGGCAGGTAATAAATCAGGCAATAAGGAAAGCAATTAAGCAGGAAATTAGGCAGGCAATTAAGCAGATAATTAAGCACATAATTAGGCAGGCAATAAGGCAGGCAATTAGGTAGTTAATTAGTCAAGCAAATAGGCAGGCAATTAGGCAGGCAATTAAGCAGTTAATTAGGCAAGCAGGCAATTGGGCAGGTAATAAGGCAGGCAATTAGATAGGCAGGCAATTTGGCATGCAGGCAATAAGGCAGGCAATTAGGCAGTTAATTAGGCATGCAATTAGGCAGGCAATTAGGCAGGCAATTAGGCAGCTATTTAGGCAGTTAATTGGACCTTGCAATTAGGCAGTTTATTAAGCAGGCAATTAGGCAGGCAATTAGGCAGGTAGGCAATTAGGCACGCAATAAGGTAGGCAGGCAATTAGGCAGTTAATTAAACAGGCAGGCAATTAGGCACGCAATTAGGTAGGCAGGCAATTAGGCAGTCAGGCAATTAGGCAGTTAATGAGGCAGGCAGATAATTTGGCAGACAATAAGGCAGACAATAAAGCAGGCAATTAGAAAGGCAATTAAAAAGGCAATTAGACAAGCAATTAGGCAGTCAATTAGGCAGTTAATTAGGCAGGCAATTAAGCAGGGAATAAGGCAGTTAATTAGGCAGGCACTTAGGCAGATGATTACGTAGGCAATTAGGCAGGCAATAAGGCAGTTAATTAGGCAAGCAATTACGCAGCTAATTAGGCAGGCAATTAGGCAGTTAATTAGGCAGGCAGGCAATTTGGCAAGTAATTTTGCAGGCAATTAGGCAGGCAATTAGACAGGCAATTAGGCAGCTATTTAGGCAGTTAATTGGACCTTGCAATTAGGCAGTTTATTAAGCAGGCAATTAGGCAGGCAATTAGGCAGGTAGGCAATTAATCAGTTAATAAGGAAGGCTAAAAGGCAGGCAATTAGGCAGGCAATTAGGCAGGCATATAAACAGTTAATTAGGCAGTCAATTAGGCAGTTAATTATGCATGCCATTAGGCAGTTAATTAGGCAAGCAAATAGGCAGAAAATTAGGCAAACAATTTAGCAGGTTATTAGGCAAGCAATTAGGCAGGCAATTAGGAAGGCAGGCAATTAGGCAGGTTATTAGGCAAGCAATTAGGCAGGCAACTAGAAAGGCAGGCAATTAGGCAGGCAATTAGGCAGGCAATTAGGCAGGCAATTAAGGAGTTAATTAGGCAGGCAGGCAATTTGGCATGTAATAAGGCAGGCAATTAGGCAGACAATTAGGCAGTCAATTAAACAGTCAGGCAATTAGGTACGCATATGGGTAGGCAGGCAATTAGGCAGTTAATTAGACAGGCAGTTAATTAGACAGGCAGGCAATTAGGCAGGTAAATAAATTAGGCAGGCAATTAGTCAGGCTATTAAGCAGGCAATTAGACAGGCAGACAATTAGGCAGCAAGGTAATTAGTCAGGCAATTAGGCAGGCAATTAAGCAGGAAATTAGGCAGTTAATTAGGCAAGCAATTAGGTAGGCAGGCAATTAGGCAGGCAGGTAATTAGGCAGGCAATTAAGCAGGCAAATAGGTAGTTTATTTGGCAAGCAATAAGGCAGGCAATTAGGCAGAAAATTAGGCAGGCAATTAAGCAGGAAATTAGGCAGTTAATTAGGCAAGCAATTAGGTAGGCAGGCAATTAGGCAGGCAGGTAATTAGGCAGGCAATTAAGCAGTTAATTAGGTAGGCAAGCAATTTGGCAGGTAACTAGGCAGGCAATAAGGTAAGCAATTAAGCAGGCAATTAGGCAGGCAATTAGGCAGGCAATAAGGCAGGCAATTTGGCAGTTAATTAGGCAGTTAATTAGGCAGGTAATAAGGCAGATGATTAGGCAGGCAATTGGGCAGGCAATTAGGCAGGCAATTGGGCAGGCAATTAGGCATGCAATTAGGCAGATAATTAGGCAGGTAATAAGGCAGATAATTAGGCAGGCAATTGGGCAGGCAATTAGGCATGCAATTAGGCAGATAATTAGGCAGTTAATTAGGCCCGCAATTAGGCAGTTAATTAAGCCCGCAATTAGGCAGGCAATTAAGCAGTTAATTAGGCAAGCAGCAATTTGACAGGTAATTAGGCAGGCAATTAGGCAGGTAATTATGCAGGTAATTAGGCAGTTAATTAGGCAGGCAATTAGGCAGTTAATTAGGCAGGCAAATAGGTAGTTTATTTGGCAAGCATTAAGGCAGGCAATTAGGCAGAAAATTAGGCAGGCAATTAAGCAGGAAATTAGGCAGTTAATTAGGCAAGCAATTAGGTAGGCAGGCAATTAGGCAGGCAGGTAATTAGGCAGGCAATTAAGCAGGCAAATAGGTAGTTTATTTGGCAAGCAATAAGGCAGGCAATTAGGCAGAAAATTAGGCAGGCAATTAAGCAGGAAATTAGGCAGTTAATTAGGCAAGCAATTAGGTAGGCAGGCAATTAGGCAGGCAGGTAATTAGGCAGGCAATTAAGCAGTTAATTAGGTAGGCAAGCAATTTGGCAGGTAACTAGGCAGGCAATAAGGTAAGCAATTAAGCAGGCAATTAGGCAGGCAATTAGGCAGGCAATTAGGCAGGCAATAAGGCAGGCAATTTGGCAGTTAATTAGGCAGTTAATTAGGCAGGTAATAAGGCAGATAATTAGGCAGGCAATTGGGAAGGCAATTAGGCATGCAATTAGGCAGATAATTAGGCAGGTAATAAGGCAGATAATTAGGCAGGCAATTGGGCAGGCAATTAGGCATGCAATTAGGCAGATAATTAGGCAGTTAATTAGGCAGTTAATTAGGCCCGCAATTAGGCAGGCAATTAAGCAGTTAATTAGGCAAGCAGCAATTTGACAGGTAATTAGGCAGGCAATTAGGCAGGTAATTATGCAGGTAATTAGGCAGTTAATTAGGCAGGCAATTAGGCATTTAATTAGGCAGGCAATTAGGCAGGAAAATAGGTAGTTTATTTGGCAAGCAATAAGGCAGGCAATTAGCCAGAAAATTAGGCAGGCAATTAAGCAGGAAATTAGGCAGTTAATTAGGCATGCAATTAGGTAGGCAGGCAATTAGGCAGGCACGTAATTAGGCAGGCAATTAAGCAGTTAATTAGGTAGGCAAGCAATTTGGCAGGTAACTAGGCAGGCAATAAGGTAAGCAATTAAGCAGGCAATTAGGCAGGCAATTAAGCAGTTAATTAGGCAGGCAATTAGGCAGGCAATAAGGCAGGCAATTGGGTAGTTAATTGGGCAGCCAATTAGACAGATAATTAGGCAGGAAATTGGGTAGGCAATTAGGTAGTTTATTAGGCAAGCAATAAGGCAGGCAATTAGGCAGAAAATTAGGCAGGCAATTGAGCAGGCAATTAGGCAGTTAATTAGGCAAGCAATTGGGTAGGCAGGCAATTGGGCAGGCAGGTAATTAGGCAGGCAATTAAGCAGTTAATTAGGTAGGCAGGCAATTTGGCAGGTAACTAGGCAGGCAATAAGGTAAGCAATTAAGCAGGCAATTAGGCAGGCAATTAGGCAGGCAATTAAGCAGTTAATTAGGCAGGCAATTAGGCAGGCAATAAGGCAGGCAATTAGGTAGTTAATTGGGCAGGCAATTAGACAGATAATTAGCAGGCTATTGGGTAAGCAATTAGGCAAGCAATTAGGCAGATAATTAGGCAGGCGATAAAGCAGTTAATTAGGCAGTTAAATAGGCATACAATTAGGCAGTTAATTAGGCAGGCAATAATCAGGCAATTAGGCAGGCAATTAGGCAGTTAATTAGGCAAGCAATTAGGCAGGTAATTAGGTAGTTTATTAGGCAAGCAGTTAGGCAGACAATTAGGCAGGCAATAAGGTAGGCAATTAGGCAGTTAATTAGGCAAGCAATTAGGCAGACAGGCAATTAGGCAGGCTTGTAATTAGATAGGCAATTAAGCAGTAATTAGGCAGGCAATTAGGCAGTTTATTAGGCAGGCAATGAAGCAGGAAGTTAGGCAGTTAATTTGGCAGGCAATTAAGCAGTTAATTAAGGCAGGCAATTAAGAAGGGAATAAGGCAGTTAATTAGGCAGGCAGTTAATTAGACAGGCAGGCAATTAGGCAGGTAAATAAATTAGGCAGGCAATTAGTCAGGCTATTAAGCAGGCAATTAGACAGGCAGACAATTAGGCAGCAAGGTAATTAGTCAGGCAATTAGGCAGGCAATTAAGCAGGAAATTAGGCAGTTAATTAGGCAAGCAATTAGGTAGGCAGGCAATTAGGCAGGCAGGTAATTAGGCAGGCAATTAAGCAGGCAAATAGGTAGTTTATTTGGCAAGCAATAAGGCAGGCAATTAGGCAGAAAATTAGGCAGGCAATTAAGCAGGAAATTAGGCAGTTAATTAGGCAAGCAATTAGGTAGGCAGGCAATTAGGCAGGCAGGTAATTAGGCAGGCAATTAAGCAGTTAATTAGGTAGGCAAGCAATTTGGCAGGTAACTAGGCAGGCAATAAGGTAAGCAATTAAGCAGGCAATTAGGCAGGCAATTAGGCAGGCAATAAGGCAGGCAATTAGGCAGTTAATTAGGCAGTTAATTAGGCAGGTAATAAGGCAGATAATTAGGCAGGCAATTGGGCAGGCAATTAGGCAGGCAATTGGGCAGGCAATTAGGCATGCAATTAGGCAGATAATTAGGCAGGTAATAAGGCAGATAATTAGGCAGGCAATTGGGCAGGCAATTAGGCATGCAATTAGGCAGATAATTAGGCAGTTAATTAGGCCCGCAATTAGGCAGTTAATTAAGCCCGCAATTAGGCAGGCAATTAAGCAGTTAATTAGGCAAGCAGCAATTTGACAGGTAATTAGGCAGGCAATTAGGCAGGTAATTATCCAGGTAATTAGGCAGTTAATTAGGCAGGCAATTAGGCAGTTAATTAGGCAGGCAAATAGGTAGTTTATTTGGCAAGCAATAAGGCAGGCAATTAGGCAGAAAATTAGGCAGGCAATTAAGCAGGAAATTAGGCAGTTAATTAGGCAAGCAATTAGGTAGGCAGGCAATTAGGCAGGCAGGTAATTAGGCAGGCAATTAAGCAGGCAAATAGGTAGTTTATTTGGCAAGCAATAAGGCAGGCAATTAGGCAGAAAATTAGGCAGGCAATTAAGCAGGAAATTAGGCAGTTAATTAGGCAAGCAATTAGGTAGGCAGGCAATTAGGCAGGCAGGTAATTAGGCAGGCAATTAAGAAGTTAATTAGGTAGGCAAGCAATTTGGCAGGTAACTAGGCAGGCAATAAGGTAAGCAATTAAGCAGGCAATTAGGCAGGCAATTAGGCAGGCAATTAGGCAGGCAATAAGGCAGGCAATTTGGCAGTTAATTAGGCAGTGAATTAGGCAGGTAATAAGGCAGATAATTAGGCAGGCAATTGGGAAGGCAATTAGGCATGCAATTAGGCAGATAATTAGGCAGGTAATAAGGCAGATAATTAGGCAGGCAATTGGGCAGGCAATTAGACATGCAATTAGGCAGATAATTAGGCAGTTAATTAGGCAGTTAATTAGGCCCGCAATTAGGCAGGCAATTAAGCAGTTAATTAGGCAAGCAGCAATTTGACAGGTAATTAGGCAGGCAATTAGGCAGGTAATTATGCATGTAATTAGGCAGTTAATTAGGCAGGCAATTAGGCATTTAATTAGGCAGGCAATTAGGCAGGCAATGAAGCAGGCAATTAGGCAGTTAATTAGGCAGTTAATTAGGCAGGCAATTAGGCAGGCAATGAGGCAGGCAATTAGGCAGATAATTCGGCAGGCAAGTGGGCTGGCAATTAGGCAGGCAATAAATCAGCTAATTAGGCAGGCAATTAGGCAGTTAATTAGGCAGGCAATTAGGCAAATGATTACGCAGGCAATTAGACAGGCAATAAAGCAGTTAATTAGGCAGGCAGGCAATTTGGCAGGTAATTTGGCAGGCAATGAGGCAGGCAATTAGGTAGGTAGGTAATTAGACAGGCAATTAGGCAGTTCATTAGGCAGGCAGGTAATTTAGCAGATAATTAGGCAGGCAATTAGGCAAGCAATTATTCAGGCAATTAGGCAGGCAATTAGGCAGGCAATTAGTCAGATAATTAAGTGGGCAATTAGGCAGAAAATTAGGCAGGCAATTAGGCAGTTAATTAGGCAAGCAATTGGGCAGTCAATTAGGCAGGCAATTAGGCAGTCAATTAGGCAATCAAGCAATATGGCAGGCATTTAGGCAGGTAATTAGGCAGGCAAATAGGCAGAGAATTAGCAGGCAATAAGAAAGGTAATTAGGCAGGCAATTAGGCAGGCAATAAGGCAGTTTATTAGGCAAGCAATTAGGCAGGCAATTAGGCAGACAATTAGGCAGGCAATTAGGCATTTAATTAGCAGGCAATGAAGCAGTTAATTAGGCAGTTAATTAGGCATGCAATTAAGCAGTTAATTAGGCAGGCAGGCAATTTAGCAGGTAATTAGGCAGGCAATAAGGCAGCTGATTGGGTAAGCAATTAGGCAGGCAATTAGGCAGTCAATTAAACAGGCAAGCAATTAGGCACGCAATTAGGTAGGCAGGCAATTAGGCAGTCACGCAATTAGGCAGTCAGGCAATTAGGCGTTTAATTAGGCAGGCAGGGAATTGGACAGGCAAAATGCCAGACAATTAAGCAGGAAATTAGGAAGGCAATTATGCAGGCAATTAGCCAATCAATAAGCAGGCAATCAGGCAATTAATTCGGCAGGCAATTAGGCATTTAATTAGGCAGTAAATTAGGCAGGCAAATAGGCAGGCAGTTAGGCAGTAATTAAGAAGGCAATTAGGCATTTACTTAGGCAGGCAATTAGGCATTTAATTAGCAGGCAATAATCAGTTAATTAGGCAGTTAATCAGGCAGGCAATTAAGCAGTTTATAAGCCAGGCAGGCAATTTAGCAGGTAATTAGGCAGGCAATTAGGCAGTTAATAAGGCAGGCAATTAGGCAGAAAATTTGGAAGCATTTAGGCAGGCAATTAGGCTGGCAATAAGGCAGGCAATTGGGCAGTTAATTAGGTAGGCTATTAGGCAATCAAGCAATATGGCAGGCAATTAAGCAGTTAATTAGGCAGGCAAATAGGCAGATAATTAGGCAGGCAATAAGTCAGGCAATTAAGCAGGCATTTAGACAGGTAGGCAATTTGGCAGGCAAATCGGTAGACAATTAAGCAGGCAATTGGGCAGGCAATAAGGCAGTTAATTAGACAGGCAATTAAGCAGGCAAATAGGCAGGCAATTAGGCAGTTAATAAGTCAGGCAATTAGGTAGGCAGTTGGGTAGGCAGTTAGGCATGCAATAAGGCAGTTAATTAGGCAGGCAATTAGGCAGGCAATTAGGAAGGCAATAAGGCAGGCAAATAGGCAGGCATATTGACAGCCAATTAGGCAGGCAATTAGGAAGTTAATTAGGCAGATGATTAGGCAGGAAATTTGGCAGGCAATAAGGCAGGCAAATAGGCAGGCAACTAATTAGCCAGGCAATTAGGCAGGCAATTAGGCAAGCAATTAAGCAGGCAATTAGGCAATTAATTAGGCAAGCAATTAGGCAGGCAGGCAATTAGGCAGGCAGATAATAAGGGAGGCAATTAAGCAGTTAATTAGGCAGGCATGCAATTTGGCAGGTAATAAATCAGGCAATAAGTAAAGCAATTAAGCAGGAAATTAGGCAGGCAATTAAGCAGATAATTAAGCACATAATTAGGCAGGCAATAAGGCAGGCAATTAGGTAGTTAATTAGTCAAGCAAATAGGCAGGCAATTAGGCAGGCAATAAGGTATTTAATTAGGCAGGCAATTATGCAGGTAATTAGGCAAGCAATTAGTTAGATAAATAGGCAGGCAATGAAGCAGTTAATTAGGCCCGCAATAAGGCAGGCAATTAATAATGTAATTAGGCAGGCAGGCAATTAGGCAGGCAATTAAGCAGTTAATTAGGCAAGCAGGCAATTGGGCAGGTAATAAGGCAGGCAATTAGATAGGCAGGCAATTTGGCATGCAGGCAATAAGGCAGGCAATTAGGCAGTTAATTAGGCATGCAATTAGGCAGGCAATTAGGCAGGCAATTAGGCAGCTATTTAGGCAGTTAATTGGACCTTGCAATTAGGCAGTTTATTAAGCAGGCAATTAGGCAGGCAATTAGGCAGGTAGGCAATTAGGCACGCAATAAGGTAGGCAGGCAATTAGGCAGTTAATTAAACAAGCAGGCAATTAGGCACGCAATTAGGTAGGCAGGCAATTAGGCAGTCAGGCAATTAGGCAGTTAATGAGGCAGGCAGATAATTTGGCAGACAATAAGGCAGACAATAAAGCAGGCAATTAGAAAGGCAATTAAAAAGGCAATTAGACAAGCAATTAGGCAGTCAATTAGGCAGTTAATTAGGCAGGCAATTAAGCAGGGAATAAGGCAGTTAATTAGGCAGGCACTTAGGCAGATGATTACGTAGGCAATTAGGCAGGCAATAAGGCAGTTAATTAGGCAAGCAATTACGCAGCTAATTAGGCAGGCAATTAGGCAGTTAATTAGGCAGGCAGGCAATTTGGCAAGTAATTTTGCAGGCAATTAGGCAGGCAATTAGATGGCAATTAGGCAGCTATTTAGGCAGTTAATTGGACCTTGCAATTAGGCAGTTTATTAAGCAGGCAATTAGGCAGGCAATTAGGCAGGTAGGCAATTAATCAGTTAATAAGGAAGGCTAAAAGGCAGGCAATTAGGCAGGCAATTAGGCAGGCATATAAACAGTTAATTAGGCAGTCAATTAGGCAGTTAATTATGCATGCCATTAGGCAGTTAATTAGGCAAGCAAATAGGCAGAAAATTAGGCAAACAATTTAGCAGGTTATTAGGCAAGCAATTAGGCAGGCAATTAGGAAGGCAGGCAATTAGGCAGGTTATTAGGCAAGCAATTAGGCAGGCAACTAGAAAGGCAGGCAATTAGGCAGGCAATTAGGCAGGCAATTAGGCAGGCAATTAAGGAGTTAATTAGGCAGGCAGGCAATTTGGCATGTAATAAGGCAGGCAATTAGGCAGACAATTAGGCAGTCAATTAAACAGTCAGGCAATTAGGTACGCATATGGGTAGGCAGGCAATTAGGCAGTTAATTAGACAGGCAGTTAATTAGACAGGCAGGCAATTAGGCAGGTAAATAAATTAGGCAGGCAATTAGTCAGGCTATTAAGCAGGCAATTAGACAGGCAGACAATTAGGCAGCAAGGTAATTAGTCAGGCAATTAGGCAGGCAATTAAGCAGGAAATTAGGCAGTTAATTAGGCAAGCAATTAGGTAGGCAGGCAATTAGGCAGGCAGGTAATTAGGCAGGCAATTAAGCAGGCAAATAGGTAGTTTATTTGGCAAGCAATAAGGCAGGCAATTAGGCAGAAAATTAGGCAGGCAATTAAGCAGGAAATTAGGCAGTTAATTAGGCAAGCAATTAGGTAGGCAGGCAATTAGGCAGGCAGGTAATTAGGCAGGCAATTAAGCAGTTAATTAGGTAGGCAAGCAATTTGGCAGGTAACTAGGCAGGCAATAAGGTAAGAAATTAAGCAGGCAATTAGGCAGGCAATTAGGCAGGCAATTAGGCAGGCAATTAGGCAGTTAATTTGGCAGTTAATTAGGCAGTTAATTAGGCAAGTAATAAGGCAGATAATTAGGCAGGCAATTGGGCAGGCAATTAGGCATGCAATTAGGCAGATAGCTTGGCAGGTAATAAGGCAGATAATTAGGCAGGCAATTGGGCAGGCAATTAGGCATGCAATTAGGCAGATAATTAGGCAGTTAATTAGGCCCGCAATTAGGCAGTTAATTAGGCCCGCAATTAGGCAGGCAATTAATCAGTTAATTAGGCAAGCAGCAATTTGACAGGTAATTAGGCAGGCAATTAGGCAGGTAATTATGCAGGTAATTAGGCAGTTAATTAGGCAGGCAATTAGGCATTTAATTAGGCAGGCAATTAGGCAGGCAAATAGGTAGTTTATTTGGCAAGCAATAAGGCAGGCAATTAGGCAGAAAATTAGGCAGGCAATTAAGCAGGAAATTAGGCAGTTAATTAGGCAAGCAATTAGGTAGGCAGGCAATTAGGCAGGCAGGTAATTAGGCAGGTAATTAAGCAGTTAATTAGGTAGGCAAGCAATTTGGCAGGTAACTAGGCAGGCAATAAGGTAAGCAATTAAGCAGGCAATTAGGCAGGCAATTAGGCAGGCAATTAAGCAGTTAATTAGGCAGGCAATTAGGCAGGCAATAAGGCAGGCAATTGGGTAGTTAATTGGGCAGCCGATTAGACAGATAATTAGGCAGGCAATTGGGTAGGCAATTAGGCAGTCAATTAAACAGGCAAGCAATTAGGCACGCAATTAGGTAGGCAGGCAATTAGGCAGTCACGCAATTAGGCAGTCAGGCAATTAGGCGGATAATTAGGCAGGCAGGGAATTGGACAGGCAAAATGCCAGACAATTAAGCAGGCAATTAGGAAGGCAATTAAGCAGGCAATTAGACAATCAATAAGCAGGCAATTAGGCAATTAATTCGGCAGGCAATTAGGCATTTAATTAGGCAGTAAATTAGGCAGGCAAATAGAGAGGCAGTTAGGCAGTAATTAAGAAGGCAATTAGGCATTTACTTAGGCAGGCAATTAGGCATTTAATTAGCAGGCAATAAAGCAGTTAATTAGGCAGTTAATTAGGCAGGCAATTAAGCAGTTTATAAGCCAGGCAGGCAATTTAGCAGGTAATTAAGCAGGCAATTAGGCATTTAATAAGGCAGGCAATTAGGCAGAAAATTTGGAAGCAATTAGGCAGGCAATTAGGCAGACAATTTGGAAGCAATTAGGCAGGCAAATAGGCTGGCAATTATGCAGGCAATTGGGCAGTTAATTAGGCAGGCTATTAGGCAATCAAGCAATATGGCAGGCAATTAAGCAGTTAATTAGGCAGGCAAATAGGCAGATAATTAGGCAGGCAATAAGTCAGGCATTTAGACAGGTAGGCAATTTGGCAGGCAATTCGGTAGGCAATTAAGCAGGCAATTGGGCAGGCAATAAGGCAGTTAATTAGACAGGCAATTAAGCAGGCAAATAGGCAGGCAATTAGGCAGTTAATAAGTCAGGCAATTAGGTAGGCAGTTAGGTAGGCAGTTAGGCAGGCAATAAGGCAGTTAATTAGGCAGGCAATTAGGCAGGCAATTAGGAAGGCAATAAGGCAGGCAAATAGGCAGGCATATTGACAGCCAATTAGGCAGGCAATTAGGAAGTTAATTAGGCAGGAAATTTGGCAGGCAATAAGGCAGGCAAATAGGCAGGCAACTAATTAGCCAGGCAATTAGGCAGGCAATTAGGCAGGCAATTAAGCAGGCAATTAGGCAATTAATTAGGCAAGCAATTAGGCAGGCAGGCAATTAGGCAGCCAGATAATAAGGGAGGCAATTAAGCAGTTAATTAGGCAGGCATGCAATTTGGCAGGTAATAAGGCAGGCAATAAGGAAAGCAATTAAGCAGGCAATTAGGCAGGCAATTAGGCAGGCAATTAAGCAGATAATTAAGCACATAATTAGGCAGGCAATAAGGCAGGCAATTAGGTAGTTAATTAGTCAAGCAAATAGGCAGGCAATTAGGCAGGCAATTAGGTAGTTAATTACGCAGGCAATTATGCAGGTAATTAGGCAAGCAATTAGTTAGATAAATAGGCAGGCAATGAAGCAGTTAATTAGGCCCGCAATTAGGCAGGCAATTAATAATGTAATTAGGCAGGCAGGCAATTAGGCAGGCAATTAAGCAGTTAATTAGGCAAGCAGGCAATTGGGCAGGTAATAAGGCAGGCAATTAGATAGGCAGGCAATTTGGCATGCAGGCAATAAGGCAGGCAATTAGGCAGTTAATTAGGCATGCAAATAGGCAGATAATTAGGCAGGCAATTAGGCATTTAATTAGGCAGGCAATTAGGCATTTAATTAGCAGGCAATAAATCAGTTAATTAGGCAGTTAATTAGGCAGGCAATTAAGCAGTTGATTAGGCAGGCAATTTAGCAGGTAATTAGGCAGGCATTAGGCAGGCAATTAGGCAGGAAATTAGGCAGATAATTAGGCAGGCAAATAGGCATTTAATTAGCAGGCAATGAAGCAGTTAATAAGGCAGTTAATAAGGCAGGCAATTAAGCAGTTAATTAGGCAGGCAGGCAATTTAGCAGGTAATTAGGCAGGCATTTAGGCAGGAAATTAGGCAGGCAATTAGGCAGATAATTAAGCAGGCAATTAGGCAGAAAATTTGGCAGGCAATTAGGCAGGCAATTAGGCAGTCAATTAGGCAGGCAATTATGCAGTCAATTAGTTAATCAAGCAATATGGCAGGCATTTAGGCAGGTAATTAGGCAGGCAAATAGGCAGATAATTAGGCAGGCAATAAGAAAGGTAATTCAGGAGGTAATTAGGCAGGCAATTAGGCAGGCAATAATGCAGTTTATTAGGCAGGCAATTAGGCAGGCAATTTGGCAGGCAATAAGGCAGTTAATTAGGCAAGCAATTAGGCAGGCAGATAATAAGGGAGGCAATTAAGCAGGCAATTAGGCAGTTAATTAGGCAGGCAATGAGGCAGGCTATTAGGCAGTTAATTAGGAAGGCAATTAGGCAGTTAATTAGGCAGGCAATTAGGCAGGCAGGCAATTAGGCAGGCAATTAGGCAGGCAATTAGGCAGTTAATTAAGCAGGCAAATAGGCAGGCAATTAGGCAGTTAATAAGTCAGGCAATTATTTAGGCAGTTGGGTAGACAATTTGGCAGGCAATAAGGCAGTTAGTAAGGCAGGCAATTAGGAAGGCAATAAGGCAGGCAAATATAGAGGCATATTGACAGCCAATTAGGCAGGCAATTAGGCAGTTAATTAGGCAGATAATTAGGCAGGAAATTTGGCAGGCAATTAGGCAGGCAAATAGGCACGCAACCAATTAGCCAGGCAATTAGGCAGGCAATTAGGCAGTTAACAAGGCAGGCAGTGAGGCAGGCAATTAGGCAGTTAATTAGGAAGGCCATAAGGCAGTTAATTAGGCAGGCAATTAAGCAAGGAATAAGGCAGTTAATTAGGCAGGCAATTAGACAGATGATTACGCAGGCAATTAGGCAGGCAATAAGGCAGTAAATTAGGCAAGCAATTACGCAGCTAATTAGGCAGGCAATTAAGCAGGCAATTAAGCATGCAATAAGGCAGTTAATTAGGCAAGCAATTAGGCAGGAAGGCACTTAGGCAGGCAATTAGGCAGACAATTAAGCAGTTAATTAAACAGGCAGGCAATTTGGCAGGTAACTTTGCAGGCAAAAAGGCAGGCAATTGACAGGCAATTTGGCAGGCAATTAGGTAGGCATTTAGAAAGTTAATTAGGCAGTCAATAAGGCAGTCAATTAGGCAGTTAAGTAGGCAGGCCATTAGGCAGTTTATAAGGCAAGCAATTAGGCAGGCAATTAAGAAGGTAATTAGGCAAGCAATTAGGTAGGCAATTAGGAAGGCAGGCAATTAGGCAGGCAATTAAGAAGTTAATTAGGCAGGCAATTTGGCATGTAATAAGGCAGGCAATTAGGCAGGCAATTAGCTGGCAATTAGGCAGGCAATTAAGCAGTTTATAGGGCAGGCAATTAGGCAGGCAATTAGGCAGTTAATTATGCAGGCAATTAGGCAATTAATTAGACAGGCAATAAGGCAGGTAATTAGGCAATCAATTAGGCAGAGAATTAGGCAGGCAATAAGGCAGGCAGGCAATCAGGCAGGAAATTAGGCATCAATTAGGCAGGCAATTAGTTAGGCTATTAGGCAAGCAATTAGGCAGTCAATTAAACAGTCAGGTAATTAGGCACGCAATTAGGTAGGCAAGCAATTAGGCAGTTTATTAGACAGGCAGGCAATTAGGCAGGTAAATAAATTAGGCAGGCAATTAGTCAGGCTATTAAGCAGGCAATTAGACAGGCAGACAATTAGGCAGGTAGGTTGTTAGTCAGGCAATTAGTCAGGCAATTAAGCAGGCAATTAGATAGGCAGGCAATTTGGCAGGCAGGCAATTGGATAGGCAGGCAATTTGGCAGGCAATTAGGCAGACAAATAGGCAGTTAGTCAGGCAGGCAATTAGGCAGGCAATAAGGCAGGCACTTCGGCAGGTAATTAGGCAATCAAGAAATATG
This sequence comes from Bacillus rossius redtenbacheri, assembly GCF_032445375.1. Taxonomy (NCBI): domain Eukaryota; kingdom Metazoa; phylum Arthropoda; class Insecta; order Phasmatodea; family Bacillidae; genus Bacillus; species Bacillus rossius. The sequence goes on from NW_026962317.1 coordinate 74,497, forward strand.
GCAGGCAATTAGGCAGTTAATTAGGCAGGCAAATAGGCAGATAATTAGGCAGAGAATAAGGCAGGCAATTAGGCAGGCAATTAGGCAGGCAATAAGGCAGATAATTAGGCAGAGAATAAGGCAGGCAATCAGGCAGGAAATTAGGCATCAATTAGGCAGGCAATTAGTTAGGCTATTAGGCAAGCAATTAGGCAGTCAATTAAACAGTCAGGTAATTAGGCACGCAATTAGGTAGGCAGGCAATTAGGCAGTTGATTAGACAGGCAGGCAATTAGGCAGGTAAATAAATTAGGCAGGATATTAGTCAGGCTATTAAGCAGGCAATTAGACAGGCAGACAATTAGGCAGGTAGGTAATTAGTCAGGCAATTAGGCAGGCAATTAAGCAGGCAATTAGATAGGCAGGCAATTTGGCAGGCAGGCAATAAGGCAGGCAATTAGGCAAGCAATTAGGCAGACAAATAGGCAGTTAGTCAGGCAGGCAATTAGGCAGGCAATTAGGCAGGTAATTAGGCAATCAAGCAATATGGCATGCCATTAGGCAGTTAATTAGGCAAGCAATTAGGCAGGAAATTAGGCAGGCAATTAGGCAGGTTATTAGGCAAGCAATTAGGCAGGCAATTAGGTAGGCAGGCAATTAGGCAGGCAGGCAATTAGGCAGGCAATTAAGAAGTAAATTAAGCAGGCAGGCAATTTGGCATGTAATAAGGCAGGCAATTAGGCACGCAATTAGGCAGGCAATTAGGCAGTCAATTACACAGTCAGGCAATTAGGCACGCAATTAGGTAGGCAGGCAATTAGGCAGTTAATTAGACAGGCAGTCAATTAAGCAGGTAAATAAATAAGGCAAGCAATTAGTCAAGCTATTAAGCAGGCAATTAGACAGGCAGACAATTAGGCAGGTAGGTAATTAGTCAGGCAATTAGGCAGGCAATTAAGCAGGCAATTAGATAGGCAAGCATATTGGCAGGCAATAATGCAGGCAATTAGGCAAGCATTTAGGCAGTTAATTAGGCAGGCAATTAGGCAGGCAATGAAGCAGGCAATTAGGCAGTTAATTAGGCAGGCAATTAGGCAGGCAATGAGGCAGGCAATTAGGCAGATAATTCGGCAGGCAAGTGGGCTGGCAATTAGGCATGCAATTAGGCAGATAATTAGGCAGGCAATTAGGCATTTAATTAGCAGGCAATAAAGCAGTTAATTAGGCAGTTAATTAGGCAGGCAATTAAGCAGTTAATTAGGCGGGCAATTTAAAAGGCAATTAGGCAGGCAATTAGGTAGGCAATAAGGCAGGAAATTAGGCAGATAATTAGGCAGGCAATAAGGCATTTAATTAGCAGGCAATAAATCAGCTAATTAGGCAGGCAATTAGGCAGTTAATTAGGCAGGCAATTAGGCAGATGATTACGCAGGCAATTAGACAGGCAATAAAGCAGTTAATTAGGCAGGCAGGCAATTTGGCAGGTAATTTGGCAGGCAATGAGGCAGGCAATTAGGTAGGTAGGTAATTAGACAGGCAATTAGGCAGTTCATTAGGCAGGCAGGCAATTTAGCAGGTAATTAGGCAGGCAATTAGGCAAGCAATTAGTCAGGCAATTAGGCAGGCAATTAGGCAGGCAATTAGTCAGATAATTAAGTGGGTAATTAGGCAGAAAATTTGGCAGGCAATTAGGCAGTTAATTAGGCAAGCAATTGGGCAGTCAATTAGGCAGGCAATTAGGCAGTCAATTAGGCAATCAAGCAATATGGCAGGCATTTAGGCAGGTAATTAGGCAGGTAAATAGGCAGATAATTAGCAGGCAATAAGAAAGGTATTTAGGCAGGCAATTAGGCAGGCAATAAGGCAGTTTATTAGGCAAGCAATTAGGCAGGCAATTAGGCAGACAATTAAGCAGGCAATTAGGCATTTAATTAGCAGGCAATGAAGCAGTTAATTAGGCAGTTAATTAGGCAGGCAATTAAGCAGTTAATTAGGCAGGCAGGCAATTTAGCAGGTAATTAGGCAGGCAATAAGGCAGTTGATTGGGTAAGCAATTAGGCAGGCAATTAGGCAGTCAATTAAACAGGCAAGCAATTAGGCACGCAATTAGGTAGGCAGGCAATTAGGCAGTCACGCAATTAGGCAGTCAGGCAATTAGGCGTTTAATTAGGCAGGCAGGGAATTGGACAGGCAAAATGCCAGACAATTAAGCAGGAAATTAGGAAGGCAATTATGCATGCAATTAGCCAATCAATAAGCAGGCAATTAGGCAATTAATTCGGCAGGCAATTAGTCATTTAATTAGGCAGTAAATTAGGCAGGCAAATAGGCAGGCAGTTAGGCAGTAATTAAGAAGGCAATTAGGCATTTACTTAGGCAGGCAATTAGGCATTTACTGAGGCAGGCAATTAGGCATTTAATTAGCAGGCAATAAAGCAGTTAATTAGGCAGTTAATCAGGCAGGCAATTAAGCAGTTTATAAGCCAGGCAGGCAATTTAGCAGGTAATTAGGCAGGCAATTAGGCAGTTAATAAGGCAGGCAATTAGGCAGAAAATTTGGAAGCAATTAGGCAGGCAATTAGGCTGGCAATAAGGCAGGCAATTGGGCAGTTAATTAGGTAGGCTATTAGGCAATCAAGCAATATGGCAGGCAATTAAGCAGTTAATTAGGCAGGCAAATAGGCAGATAATTAAGCAGGCAATAAGTCAGGCAATTAAGCAGGCATTTAGACAGGTAGGCAATTTGGCAGGCAATTCGGTAGGCAATTAAGCAGGCAATTGGGCAGGCAATAAGGCAGTTAATTAGACAGGCAATTAAGCAGGCAAATAGGCAGGCAATTAGGCAGTTAATAAGTCAGGCAATTAGGTAGGCAGTTGGGTAGGCAGTTAGGCATGCAATAAGGCAGTTAATTAGGCAGGCAATTAGGCAGGCAATTAGGAAGGCAAATAGGCAGGCAACTAATTAGCCAGGCAATTAGGCAGGCAATTAGGCAAGCAATTAAGCAGGCAATTAGGCAATTAATTAGGCAAGCAATTAGGCAGGCAGATAATAAGGGAGGCAATTAAGCAGTTAATTAGGCAGGCATGCAATTTGGCAGGTAATAATGCAGGCAATAAGGAAAGCAATTAAGCAGGAAATTAGGCAGGCAATTAAGCAGATAATTATGCACATAATTAGGCAGGCAATAAGTCAGGCAATTAGGTAGTTAATTAGTCAAGCAAATAGGCAGGCAATTATGCAGGCAATTAGGTAGTTAATTAGGCAGGCAACTATGCAGGTAATTAGGCAAGCAATTAGTTAGATAAATAGGCAGGCAATGAAGCAGTTAATTAGGCCCGCAATAAGGCAGGCAATTAATAATGTAATTAGGCAGGCAGGCAATTAGGCAGGCAATTAAGCAGTTAATTAGGCAAGCAGGCAATTGGGCAGGTAATAAGGCAGGCAATTAGATAGGCAGGCAATTTGGCATGCAGGCAATAAGGCAGGCAATTAGGCAGTTAATTAGGCATGCAAATAGGCAGATAATTAGGCAGGCAATTAGGCAGGCAATTAGGCAGGCAATTAGGCAGCTATTTAGGCAGTTAATTGGACCTTGCAATTAGGCAGTTTATTAAGCAGGCAATTAGGCAGGCAATTAGGCAGGTAGGCAATTAGGCACGCAATAAGGTAGGCAGGCAATTAGGCAGTCAATTAAACAGGCAGGCAATTAGGCACGCAATTAGGTAGGCAGGCAATTAGGCAGTCAGGCAATTAGGCAGTTAATGAGGCAGACAGGGAATTTGGCAGACAATAAGGCAGACAATAAAGCAGGCAATTAGAAAGGCAATTAAGCAGGCAATTAGACAAGCAATTAGGCAGTCAATTAGGCAGTTAATTAGGCAGGCAATTAAGCAGGGAATAAGGCAGTTAATTAGGCAGGCACTTAGGCAGATGATTACGTAGGCAATTAGGCAGGCAATAAGGCAGTTAATAAGGCAAGCAATTACGCAGCTAATTAGGCAGGCAATTAGGCAGTTAATTAGGCAGGCAAGCAATTTGGCAAGTAATTTTGCAGGCAATTAGGCATTTAATTAGCAGGCAATAAAGCGGTTACTTAGGCAGTTAATTAGGCAGGCAATTAAGCAGTTTATTAGCCAGGCAGGCAATTTAGCAGGTAATTAGGCAGGCAATTAGGCAGTTAATAAGGCAGGCAATTAGGCAGAAAATTTGGAAGCAATTAGGCAGGCAATTAGGCTGGCAATTAGGCAGGCAATTGGGCAGTTAATTAGGCAGGCTATTAGGCAATCAAGCAATATGGCAGGCAATTAAGCAGTTAATTAGGCAGGCAAATAGGCAGATAATTAGGCAGGCAATAAGTCAGGCAATTAAGCAGGCATTTAGACAGGTAGGCAATTTGGCAGGCAATTAGGTAGGCAATTAAGCAGGCAATTGGGCAGGCAATAAGGCAGTTAATTAGACAGGCAATTAAGCAGGCAAATAGACAGGCAATTAGGCAGTTAATAAGTCAGGCAATTAGGTAGGCAGTTGGGTAGGCAGTTAGGCAGGCAATAAGGCAGTTAATTAGGCACGCAATTAGGCAGGCAATTAGGAAGGCAATAAGGCAGGCATATAGGCAGGCATATTGACAGCCAATTAGGCAGGCAATTATGCAGGCAATTAAGCAGGCAATTAGGCAATTAATTTTGCTAACAATTAGGCAGGCAGGCAATTAGGCAGGCAGATAATATGGGAGGCAATTAAGCAGTTAATTAGGCAGGCATGCAATTTGGCAGGTAATAAGGCAGGCAATAAGGAAAGCAATTAAGCAGGCAATTAGGCAGGCAATTAAGCAGATAATTAAGCACATAATTAGGCAGGCAATAAGGCAGGCAAATAGGTAGTTAATTAGGCAAGCAAATAGGCAGGCAATTAGGCAGGCAATTAAGTAGTTAATTAGGCAGGTAATAAGGCAAGCAATTAGTTAGATAAATAGGCAGGCAATAAAGCAGTTAATTAGGCCCGCAATAAGGCAGGCAATTAATAATGTAATTAGGCAGGCAGGCAATTAGGCAGGCAATTAAGCAGTTAATTAGGCAAGCAGGCAATTGGGCAGGTAATAAGGCAGGCAATTAGATAAGCAGGCAATTTTGCATGCAGGCAATAAGGCAGGCAATTAGGCAAGCAATTAGGCAGAAAAATAGGCAGTTAGTCAGGCAGGCAATTAGGCAGGCAGTTAGGCAGGCAATAAGGGAGGTAATTAGGCAATCAAGCAATATGGCAGGCAATTAGGAAGTTAATTAGGCATGCAAATAGGCAGATAATTAGGCAGGCAATAAGTCAGGCAATTAAGCAGGTATTTAGACAGGTAGGCAATTTGGCAGGCAATTCGGTAGGCAATTAAGCAGGCAATTGGGCAGGCAATAAGGCAGTTAATTAGACAGGCAATTAAGCAGGCAAATAGGCAGGCAATTAGGCAGTTAATAAGTCAGGCAATTAGGTAGGCAGTTGGGTAGGCAGTTAGGCAGGCAATAAGGCAGTTAATTAGGCAGGCAATTAGGCAGGCAATTAGGAAGGCAATAAGGCAGGCAAATAGGCAGGCATATTGACAGCCATTTAGGCAGGCAATTAGGAAGTTAATTAGGCAGATGATTAGGCAGGAAATTTGGCAGGCATTAAGGCAGGCAAATAGGCAGGCAACTAATTAGCCAGGCAATTAGGCAGGCAATTAGGCAGGCAATTAGGCAATTAATTAGGCAAGCAATTTGGCAGGCAGGCAATTAGGCAGGCAGATAATAAGGGAGGCAATTAAGCAGTTAATTAGGCAGGCATGCAATTTGGCAGGTAATAAGGCAGGCAATAAGGAAAGCAATTAAGCAGGCCATTAGGCAGGCAATTAGGTAGGCAATTAAGCAGATAATTAAGCACATAATTAGGCAGGCAATAAGGCAGGCAATTAGGTAGTTAATTAGTCAAGCAAATAGGCAGGCAATTAGGCAGGCAATTAGGCAGGAAATTAGGCAGGCAGGCAATTTAGCAGGTAATTAGGCAGGCAATTAGGCAGGCAATTAGGCAGATAATTAAGCAGGCAATTAGGCAGAAAATTTGGCAGGCAATAAGAAAGGTAATTCAGGAGGTAATTAGGCAGGCAATTAGGCAGGCAATAATGCAGTTTATTAGGCCCGCAATAAGGCAGGCAATTAATAATGTAATTAGGCAGGCAGGCAATTAGGCAGGCAATTATCAGTTAATTAGGCAAGCAGGCAATTGGGCAGGTAATAAGGCAGGCAATTAGATAGGCAGGCAATTTGGCATGCAGGCAATAAGGCAGGCAATTAGGCAGTTAATTAGGCATGCAAATAGGCAGATAATTAGGCAGGCAATTAGGCATTTAATTAGGCAGGCAATTAGGCATTTAATTAGCAGGCAATAAATCAGTTAATTAGGCAGTTAATTAGGCAGACAATTAAGCAGTTGATTAGGCAGGCAATTTAGCAGGTAATTAGGCAGGCATTAGGCAGGCAATTAGGCAGGAAATTAGGCAGATAATTAGGCAGGCAATTAGGCATTTAATTAGCAGGCAATGAAGCAGTTAATAAGGCAGTTAATAAGGCAGGCAATTAAGCAGTTAATTAGGCAGGCAGGCAATTTAGCAGGTAATTAGGCAGGCAATTAGGCAGGCAATTAGGCAGATAATTAAGCAGGCAATTAGGCAGAAAATTTGGCAGGCAATTAGGCAGGCAATTAGGCAGTCAATTAGGCAGGCAATTATGCAGTCAATTAGTTAATCAAGCAATATGGCAGGCATTTAGG